>NC_056734.1:476469246-476604246 GCF_019279795.1 Protopterus annectens
ATATGCAGCAGTCCCATTAAGGCAGGGTCTGAGATTGCTTCGTATGCCAGACAGAGGTCACCTCAGAGGAGTCTGTATGAAACTGAGTAGAGGAACAGGGCTTTTAGCCCATCTGTGTAGGATAGATGTCTGAGGCTCTGGATTCTTCTGGTGAGGAACCTCTGAAGTCTCTCCAGTTGCCGCAAGTTCTTTGCGAGGTACATGCCAAAGGGTGCACTGTACTCAATAATTGGCCTTATAAGGGAAGAATACAGGGATGTTATGACCTCTTTGTCCCTGGATACCCTTACTTATGAGGTGGACAATGTAGAAAGCTTTCTGTACAACGGAAGCAACATGGTGGTCAAATGTCAGGTTGCTATCAACCTGGGTGCCCAAATCCCTCACTACTGACTGTGTACTTAGGACATTGTCATTAATGTGATAATATGTGTGGACGTCACTCTCCCCAAAGGGGATGATGATGCATTTTTTGGCATTCAGCTAGAGGCCATGTTTCTGACACCAGTCATTTGTTTGGGTGAGACCCTCTTGGAAGACGTCCACATCACTTGGGAAACTGATGACTGTGCCCAGCTTGCAATCATCTGCAAACTTGGTCAGCCATAGTCCACTGGTTTTGGCCTGCACCTCAGAGAAGTATATCACAAATAACAGCGGCCCCAAGACCAATCCCTGGGGTACACCGCTCATTACGGGTCTACTGCTTGAGGTAGCTTCCCCTATTTTGATTAGGTGGGTTCTATCAATGAGCCAGTTTGCTACCCATCTGGTAACACATGGATCGATGCCTAGTTGAGAGAGTTTATCTACTATGCCCCAGTGGGGAATAGTGTCGAAGGCTTTGGCCAGGTCAAGGTAGGTGGGTCTATATTACGTGATCAAATGGTTAAACATCTGAACACGTAACAGTCGACCAGTAATAATCGAACCATCACAATGTCGAACGGAAAATAAAAAAAGAAAAACCCACCCAAACAAACCATTTAAATGCTCTATGCAGGGGGCAAGCACCCCTGCACCCCCCCGCTACTTAAATATACCAACTCAGAGATTGCACTACAATGCCGACAATGGAAAATTTTCATCTCCGCACTTTACAGAGATCTCCATTGAACCATTTAACATTGTGGTGGTTCAATTATTACGGGTCGACTATTACGTGTTTGAATATTTGACCATTCGATCACGTAATGCAGACCCAAGTAGGCGGTGTGCACCATCTTCCCCTCGTCCATGGCTTTGGTGACTGTCTCAAAGTTGACCAGAATTAACAGACATGACCTCCCCTTGACAAAGCCAAACTGTGTGGGATCGAGTGTTTGGAGGTTGCCAATGTCCCTGTTAATGAAGTCCATGATAATCCATTCCATAGCCTTGCAGATCAGGCTAGTTAGGCTGCCCGAGTGCATGTAGGATGCAGCCTGGGATGTTATCTGGTCCCATGGAGGCTGTATTTTTTGCCTTTGAGAGGGCAGTGATGACCTGTTTCCTAGAGATAAGGGGTGGGGAGCAGGTACTGGGGATGTCCTGATTTACTGATGTGGGTGAAAGAGGGTAGAAGTTTTCGCTGAATCTGTCAGCCAGTAGATTGGCTATATCTACAGCATTTGTGTATGTGGTGTCCTTGACCACCAGTTCTAAACAGATCTGGGTGCTTCCTTTGAGACTGCTGACATATGTGAAGAAGGTCTTATGATTGTCTCTAGTAGATTTAGTCAATCTGGACATGAAGTTGGCTTTAGAAGATTTCACTAGTTCACTTATTGGCTTGTTAAGGCGAAGGACAGATTGCTTTCAGTTGAGCACCTGCTCCTTCTTGGTCCTGGACAGCATTTTTTTTTCCTTTTGTTATATAGTTTATTTATTGCAGATGTCCACCAGACAGGTTTATTCTTCCTTGCAGAGGATGATTGTTTCCTGTCAGGTATTCCTGATTCCATGCATCTATACAAATGCTCATATAGTACTTTGATGTAAAATTGGACATTGGTGTCTGTTCCTACAGTGAGGGAACGGGCTGTGAAGCTGTTTATACCAACTCGCAGGAAGTTGTAATCAGCTTTGGAGACGGTTTTTTGTTTGACCCTAGCTGGGGGGGGAGGGGGTCAGGGAGGATGATACCATGGGGTGCTGCAGTGGTTACTCATGCTGGTTAATACCAAGTCCAAGATATTATCACCTCTTGTGGAGGTATCAACTAGCTGTTCCAAGGCATTTGCACTGATAAAATCGAGAAATCTCTGGGCATTTGTGTTCTGGCATGAGTAGTTTTTCCAATCTATGATTGGATAATTTAAGTCACCCAGGATCAGGGTAAAGGGTTGAATCTTGACAGGTTTGAAGAGATCCAGATAGGTGGAGTGGGCAGCTTGAATCAAATTTGGGGGTCTGTAGCTAGCTATAATTTGAACAGAAATCTTGTCAACAGTTAACTGCACCTGGAATGTCTCCTGTGCGTCATACTGTTTGACTGGCCTGGAGGTCTGTGCGTCTTTAATATATATTGAAACTCTACCTCCTTTGGCTTTGCTGTTAACATTTTGGGGTCTGAATGTATGACAGGATGAGTAACCAGGTATGGCTGGGGTGCTCTCCACAGCTTTGAACCAGGCTTCTGTGACTGCACAAATGTCAGCGTCTTCCAGGGTTAAGAATGCTTGCAATTAATGCAGTTTCATGTTTAGACTCTTAGCGTTTAGCAGCATGACTTTTAATTTGAGTTTTGTTGAAATTTTTATGTTAGTAGTAAAGACCTCATGACTTTTCCTAAAAAAGGCACTAAGGGGGAGGAAAGGGCCTTCGCCAGAAGCCCAAATGAGGCAGGTGCAGGCCATCTCTAGCAAAGCATCATGGTCTATCGATCATATCCTCCCAGGCTTTCAGGCACTGGATGCCCCTGGAATGACACCAGAAACTAAGCCAATTATTAAAGTCAACCATTTTCTGTTTGTATTGAGGCATCAACCTGGGTGATGGTAGAATGCTGCTTAAGGCTAGGGACATACCTGCCTGGGACACATATTCAGCGAGCTCAATCATGTCTCTCTTCATATAGTAAATGGATGGATGTCTTATGTCATTCACATCAACATAGACTATGACAGAGTCATAACAGTACCTGTTATTGAGAGACTGGAGTGAGTGTGTAATATGGCGGATTCTGGCACCTGACAAACAACTAACCGTAATTGTCTCCTTATCCAGCCTGGTGGGAGGCACATCTGTGTGTCTCACAATGGAGTCTTCTATGACTAATATGTTGGGTTTATGGTTAGGCTTTAGCGGTTGCGAGACACTGGTGTGTGTGGACTATGCATGGTATGTGGTATGGAGGGTTGTGGACTTCTCACATGCTTTTACCAATCATTTAATATTTAGAGAAATTCTATACAGTTTGTAGAGAAATTAAAGGTAAATGCAAACAGGAATTGCAATATGAAGTGAGGAAAAAACAGGCTTATGGTATATTTAGAGACAAAGTCAGAGAAGCGCTACCCATTCCAGGGACCTAAGTATGGCCTGCAACTTAAAAAGGACATGCTGGATGGAAAGATTCATCTCCCAGGGACTGCTGCGTCTTTGGAATAGGCTACCAATTTCATGTGAAATAGAGCATCTCTACGACACTGCTCAACAGGAACCAGAACGAGTGGATAGGGCAACATAAATTCTTACCAGGGATAATACCCACAAACCTCCTGAACATGGGAAGACACTACTAAATTCAATCTTGGGTATTGACTAGCATTTCTATGGTATTGCATTGCAAGGAGTTATAAGGAATGAAAAGGTACTTGCTCAAATTAGGGATATAGTTTATCGTGCCCACAACCCTCCTGAACATAGGAAGACACTACTAAATTCAATCTTGGGTATTGACTAGCATTTCTATGGTATTGCATTGCAAGGAGTTATAAGGAATGAAAAGGTACTTGCTCAAATTAGGGATATAGTTTATCGTGGCTTTGAGCAAGAATAGAGCTAGATTTTAGCTAGGAAGTCTTTCAGAGTGGTTTTGAAAGATGGGGGGAAGGTACTGACCAGATGGATACAGGTAAGGAGTTCCAGGCCTCAGCAACCTTGTACAAATACAGACAATGCCCAGCAAATTTGAAAGGCTTATAGACAGGCAGAGGTTTTTGGTCACTGGATCTCAATGACGGACTCAGAACATAGTTGTGTAGAATTTTTTTTAGTGCTGGACAGGCAGATGGATGCTGGACAATTTTGTAAGTGGTAAAATTTTATAAATGATAAGAAGATGTGTATTATGTTAGTTGATGAGGCAATACTAACCAATTTAGGCTTTTTAGTGCTATAAAGTGGCGGGTTCTGAAAGGGGCATTTGGTGCAAATGTAGCAACTTCGCTACAGCATCGTTCAAGTTTTAATTTTTGTGAAGCCTGGAGCTTAGAGGATGGGAGCACCATAAAGAAGTGTGGGCAGGAAATAAGTAGTGGCAAGTGTAGTTTTAGTTGCGTCAGTGAGAAAGTTTTTGGCCATGTGTTTTGTTTAGTTAGTTAGTTTACAGGGTAGGGCACTGACCTCACTAGAGCAATTTCAGGCCCAGTCTAGTGATACAGAATTAACATTTAAAACAGCAGCAAGGAACATACAGTGTAAACAGTGACCAGTGAAGTAATACAAAGTGAAAAGATGTTAAGTGTAGGTGGTTAGTAACTCATATAAGCTAGGAAGACTATGCACAAAATATACAAATTATATAATGCACTGGAGCCTAAAGAAAAGGAAGTATACCATAGATGGAAGGGGCTATGCATTATGGAGATCCTCAGCGGATGTTAGAAATTTAGTGATGTGTCCAGGACTACAGTATTTACAACGACTTTATCTGACAAGACAGTCTTTTAGCTGACCTGAATAGTTAGTAAGGTGAAGTGGCTAATTAAAGATTGCCACAGCTTGGGATCTAAGCGAGAGAAGCTGTAGTTCATGCACTGCAACCTTGTTCTCGGTAGGGCCTGGCTGAAACTGGGCTTTGAGGAAGTAAATGACAGAGTAGGTAGTGACTAGTTTCTCAGCGAGCAGAACTTCTTTTCTCAGTGAGAGAGAGAGCATGTCATTTCAAATCCTGACTCACATTAGTATCACAGCTCAAAATTTTGAAACAAAAAGCTAAAACCCTAAATCACAACATCCTGGCAGTTTTAAATTATGTTACTTCAAGAAGCATACACAAAAATATATTACTCCAGGTGAAAACATGCATATTCCACATTCCTGATACTAATTCAGTCTAACTCCCATGTTTATACATTGCTAGAGAAAGGTGAAGATTTTTTTTTCTGGAAAATCAACTCTTACTATTTCTCTGACATTAGGCAATCTCAGAAATAGATGCAGAGTGTTGGAGATGAAGTATCACACATGGGTATTACAGGGGAGTTCCACCTTTCAAAAATATAACTGAACAGAGGATAAAATGATTCAAAAAAGTCCAAATAATGTGTTTTATGATTACAGCTTTCAAGATTTTTAGGAAGATGTTATTCATTTAAGTGTAATACTACATTTCAATGCAGCTATGAACACACTCCAATAATGAGCACAACAGCTACCAGGCAATGCATATCAGGAAAAACAGGAAGCCGTACCTACCAACTATCCTGCAAGTCACATAAGCAGAGGTGGTGGCACCTGCTCTGTAAACACGTCTAAGGATTAAGGCAGAAGTTCTCCTAGCTTTTCTTTGAGCAGTATCAGTTGGATATCAATGCATGCACATCCATGTTGTGGACTGGAACTAACTGGACTGGAATGTGGCTCGATGAATACATGGCATGTCTATTTCTCTGTATCTAGTTCACTGCTGTGCTTAAATGCCACCTTTTTTGAGCAATTCTGCTTCATTAACTGCATTAAGTCATTCATGCATCACCATGACTGAATGAAGGCAAGTTATTACACTACCACATTCAATACAACAGTATTATTTTGGATATAGTCTTTGTAACATTATTCTGAAAACTTGATCACTATAGCTGATCAGTCTTGTATATAATGGGGGAAAGTTTTATATCACACCACTTTAACCAGTCCCACTCACTAGATATCATGTATAATGACTAACCTGAAAACTGGTAGGTACCACATACTAAATGTGCCACTTTCCATAACTGTCCAATAGTATTCGTTATTCAAAACAAAATTTCAATTGAACACCATTTAAGATCTGAATGTACTGTCCTAACTACAGTTACAGGCTGTTCAAACAGTACTATTATCCTTTCTTCTCAAATCCCATCAATACCCCATCTCCAACCTTTTCCAATTCCAGATACTACGGACTATGCTTTTATCTCTGTGCATTTAGCACCTTATAAATCTGTTATGAATCTTACTTCCCAAAATGCTTTTTACCCCACTTCCTTTGTTAAAGCATGTTCTCTCATAACGCAGACAATTTCCATAACAAAATATATAAAAAAATAAGCACAATGATGTTAGCTGGTTTCATTTAAAATATATTCCATTCCTTGACAATGCTGATGGTGTTTCCTTCCAACCATTCCATAAACCCTTTTTTAGGTTACAGACAAGCCAGTACCCAGCCTCTTGCCATAAGACAACTTAATGCTGAAGAAACATACCAAAGTCTCTTCTATCGCTCCCTAGGAGGCATATCAAAACACTTCTTCCAGAAAACATCCATCAAGTAGTGTTAATCCCATAAAGTGCTTTATTACTAAATTATAGTATCTGATAATTATGTTTCATGTGTCAAAATTTCACAGTAAACTGATAAATTACATACATTGAACAGCTCCAAAAGTCACCCTGTCTGAGAAGATACCACCAGAGTATATAATGCTCAGCCATACACACAATCATTTCAAATAAAAACACACACTCATTCCCAGATTAGTCAGATCTGCTCATCAGTTAAACCAACACATACCAAGAAACGGACTTGGGTTTTATACCTTGTCAAAGACTAACTGCATCATTCCCCAAATACTTATCAAACAACCTTTGTTTATCTTCAAGTAATACAAAGCTAAAAAGCACAACTGGCATACAGAAGCAGATTCTGCATTTTAGCGAGACTCATCGTTTCACACAGACATGTTGCCCAATTCTTAGTCATCACTCTAAGGCTCAAACAACTCTCCCCAAAAGAGAGGTGTCAAAAGCCACTACAAATTCAGAGATCAAAACTAGATGAATCCAACAATATTTATTCTTAGCCAAGCCAAGATAGTACAGTTGTGTAACTAAAAATTACCATAACATCAGATGTTACAATGATGACTGCTACTTAGCTATTTGAGGTTATATCCTGGCAAGGATGTAACAGCCGTCCAGCTTCCAAAGCTTCAAGGTACCTTCCACATGCCAAAGGTATCAGGCAGTGAGTTAAACTAACTAAGATAAGTTTGGCTTCAAAGCCCTTCAGAGCTTTCCCGCCAGCAAACAGAAAAATGCCGAGCCTTGAAAGGGCAATGCTAACGACAAAAAAATAAGTGTCCATACCCTGGCATAAAAACATACCAAAAAACAAGGAGAGGGATAGAGGTAGCATCTACTATGTTCATCATAGGAAGTTACTAGGCTACTGGCCCTGAGGACCTTATAAGACTAGCCAAGAGTTTAGCCCATGTTTAGGCAAATCAGCACCCGATGCCCCTGTCCAGCTGGGACACAGGTGGAATTCCCAGGAGTGTATTTTCTGTTTCTCATCCAGCTATCCAGGTTGCACTTAAAAAGGGGTAATGAGGTACTCTGCTTGACGTGGAGAGGGAGTCTATTCCACAGCTGGGGGAGTCTCTGGGACACAAATCTGTTCCGCTAACAAGTCCTATTGATGTCACAGACCAGGTTGAGGTCGCACGTGTGGGTTACTCAAGTGGAGCTCGACTTGCGAATCTACAGCAGTCCCATCAAGGCGGGGTTAGAGATCACCCTGTATGCCAGACAGAGGTCGCATCTCAGGAATCTGTATGAAACTGAGTAGTGGGATAGGACTTTTACCCTATCTGTGTATGGTAGATGTTTGAGGCCCTGGATTCTACTGATGAGGACCTTCTGTGTTCTCTCCAGCTGCTGCATGTGCTTTACGAGGTACATGCTGAAAGGGGTGTTGTACTCAATAATGAGCCTTATAAGGGAAGAATACAGGGATGTTATTAGACCTCCTTGTCCCTGGATGAGATACCCTTACTTATGAGGTGAGCCATGCAGGAAACTTACTGTACAATGGAAGCAACATGGTGGTCAAAAGTCAGGTAGTTATCAACCTGGATGCCCAAATCCCTCAAGACTGATTGCGTGCTTAGGACGTTGTTATTAATGTGCTAATTTGTAGGGATGTCACTCTCCACAGAGGGGGATGACGATTTTTTTGGTATTCAGCCTGAGGCCATGTTTCTGGCACCAGTCATTTGTTTGGGTAAGACCCTCTTGGAAGATGTCCACATCACTAGGGGAATTGATGACTGCGCCGAAATTGCAGTCATCTGCAAACCTGGTCAGCCATAGCCCACTGGTTTTGACCTGCACCTCTGAAAAATATATTCCAAATAACAGAGGCCCCAAGACCGAACCTTGAAGTACGCCGCTCGTTATGTGTCTACTGCTTGAGGTGGCTTCCCTTATTTTGACTAGGTGGGTTCTATCATTGAGATAGTTTGCCATCTGGTAACATACGGATTGATGCCTAGTTGAGAGAGTTATGCCCAACTGGGGAATGGTGTCAAAGGCTTTGGCCAGGTCAAGGTAGGCAGTGTGCACAGTGTTCCCCTCATCCATGGCTGGTTGAAGGAAAAGAGTCCAGGAGACCCTGGACAATGGTCCTAGCAAAGCTTGATCTGGACCTACAGATGGTATCAAGCTTATAGTGCTTTGCAAAAGTATGTACAGAGGGTGAAACAGAGATCTAGAATTTATAAAATTCATCCCCTTCTAAAAAGCATTAGATGAAAACAAGGCCCCGGTAGAGTGAACCTTGACTCTTCCTGGAATTCTTGTTATAGCGAGTATAACAAAAGGTAATAGCCTTATACAATCATTTCAAAACAGTCTGTTTTGACATCTGTTGTCCCTGCTTACAATCACAACAAAAGAAAAACTGATCCAAAGCTCAAAAGATTTAACTCTGTCAAGATAGCACCCGACTGGTCTGTGGACATCCAATGTCTGGAGAATACTCTCTCTCATTTTTGCATTCAGGAAAGAAAATGGGGAGATAATTACACATAAAAGAATGATTCGTTATCTATCAAAGAAACCCTGTTCCTATGGAAAATGAGATAGGGTTAACTCATCATAAGATCGTCCAACTCAAATGCCCTTACTGCACAGGTAAGAGCAATCATTAAATCTGCCATTCAAGTTAAGAACGTCAAGTCAGCCTGACAAGCTAGTTCAAATAAATTATTAGTTTCTCTAACACAAAGTTAAGATCTAAAGGAGGGGCTTGGGCAATAAGGGAGTCACTACAATGTTCTTCAGGGATTTCTTCTGAATCCCTGGATATTAGTGGAAAGGGTGTAAAAGCATACAGGAACATTCCTGTCCAAGGAAAAAAAAGGCATCCATCTTCCAGGCCTTCTTGCGTGGAGCCCTGGAACAGAATCTTACCAGTTGATTGCTTCCTCTTTGAACAAATAGGTTTAGTTGAGGAACTCTTCACAGATGCAGCAAATCTTAGAAGACCCCCTGATCTAGTTTCCATTTGTGAGGGTCTACCCTGGTCCTGCTCAGCTTATCTGCACCACAATTTTCCTCTGACAGAATGTAGGATATCTGTAGAGTGAGACTGTGTTGTGAAGCTATATCTCAAGCTAACATGGTTAGTCTGCAGGAGCACAACCTGGTTTCCCCTTGCTTGTTGATGTACCACATGAGTGTGGTAGTGTCTGTAACCACTTGAAGAGGTCCTAGGGACCAAGGATGGTTTAGAGAGTTGAGTGCCTTGATCAGGCTAGCATCTCTTTAATATTTGATATTTATGTGCTTGTGTCTGTCCTTGGTATCCCACACCCCTGCACTTTTATCCCCCAAGTAAAATCCGAAGCGTACGTGGTGACTTACTTCTTTGGAGCAGGGAGGGAGAAAGGGAGACCTAGATTTAAGGATATTTGTTGTCTCTACCAAAATATTTCTCTTCTGACAAATGCCAGCACTGGGATGTGAAAAGAAAAATGTTGATGTGGGACAAAAGAGAGGGTCCTGACAATATCTCTGGATGCATCTTAAATAGCATGAATCAAGACTTAGCCATACCCCTACCACTGTTCAATCTCAGCCTCCATACAGTTTTGTACAAAGCAAATGGAGAACAGCTACAGTCATTCTCCTGCAGAAAGGTGGACATTCCATAGACCCAGGCAATTGCAGAGCCATAGCTCTGACCACCCTTATGTACAAAACCATGTAAAAACTTATGGATTTAATAAGTCAGGACACAGGGAACCCCCAAACATTAGACCCGTTTCAGTTTGGATTCATCAAGGGCAGTTTATGCTTATTCAGCCTGGTAAATTTTTTTTAAAAGGTTACCAAAGCAATGGATGAAGACAAAATGGTATACACTGCATGCCTCAAACTGACCAAAGCTTTCAACATAATTTCCCTTTCAGGCATAGTAGAAAAGCAAGGAACCACAGGCAAGATGTGAAACAAACACAGAATTCCAAAACCAAACCACCCAAAGAATAGAGCTGCCTGATGGTAAAAAGAGCACTTTTTATTAAAAACAGATTTAGCACTTTTGTCCACCTGTAACAAGGACTTCATCAGAATCTAAATAAAAACATAAATCCTGCCATTTAAAACTCCCTCTCAAAAAGGCGCATGTTACACTTTGGACCAATGAGTGAAAAATGACTAAATATAATTGGATACAATAAACACCATCAATCACATGCACATGAAATGTAATTAAAAAAAAACATTCAAAACATGCTTTTTTAAGTAATTAATTACTTTATGATCCAAAAGAGAAGTACAGGAGCAAACCAAGACTGGCAACAAAAATCAGCATAAATCCAGCAGTCACTGAGGCTTATGCTAGTTCAAACAATGACTGAATTGTCAAAGACAAGTAAAATCCAAGCTGTTTTATTGGTAAGTGCTTTCACCCTGTAAGGGCTTTGTCAAACCATAAGAAACAACACTGAATAAAATCAAATAACATTTTATAAGGAAATAGGGCTGACATCACTTAATATTCCTGATTAAAACTTTTCAGTATGCAAAAACAATACATGTATACAACAAATGTATATAAAAAACTATATATATATATATATATATATATATATGGGTCTATATGACTTGGTCGACAGTTCATATGATCGACTGTTTATTTGGTCGACAGTTCATTGGATCGACAAGCATTTTAGGTGGGGGGCTTTGCCCCACACTAACTATATATATCAACTCCAGGGTCACACAACATTGGGGAAGGGGGCAAATGCTTGTCGATCAAATGAACTGTCGACCAAATAAACAGTCGATCATATGAACTGTCGACCAAGTCATATAGACCCATATATATATATATATATATATATATATATATATATATATACATACATATATAAAAAATATACATCTGTGTATAAAGGCAAATATAAAGCATTTGTTAACATTCTAAAATATGTATGTTTATCTCACAGTGAGTCTCCTATTCTTAAGAACAGGTTTCAACGGAATTTTGTCATTCAGACCTGGTCTCCGGTCTGCTCTAAATCTGATAATCCATTTTAATTCCATTGTTTCAGTGTAATTGCATATATCCCCTTCCCTAACACTGGGTTCATTGATGTGTATAACTAAGAATACAAATGAATGTGTATAGTCACTGTCTATAATGTGTTTAGAAAGTGCACTGCGTGGAGACAGTGTACGGATGTGATAAAGGTATTCCCTTACTCTATCTCGTAGGCGTCTGTCTATCTTGCCTACGTAGAATGCTTGACAAGCAGTGCACTTAGCTAAATAAATGACATGAGATGTATTGCAATTAGCACTGAGTTGAAACCTGAAACAATAGGAAGTAACTGGGTGAATAAACTGGGAACTGGTGTCTACAAATTTGCAAAAATTACAACAATTACACGGAACAGTACCCACAATATTGTTCAAACACTCATTAGGCTGTGTAGATAGGCGAGGGTAACAAAGTAATCTATGTAGGTTAGACTTGTTCCTATATCTAAAATAAGGCTCCTCACCAACAATGTCTTTAAGTTGTGAATCAAGTAAAAGTAGATTCCAATTCTTGTTCAAAACCTCTCTTATACTGTTTATGTCTTGCGTATAACTAACAGAAAATCTAACTGGTGGATTCATAATTTCAGGACATATATCAGGGACATTCTCTACTGCATACGATTGTGAGAAATATGGTCTAGCAATACCATTCCTCAGCTCCAAAACACCTTCAAAGTGGGAGGTGATCTCATCTGGCCTATATGCTCTCTGTAAAAGCCTGTTGTTTAAGTTTGACAACTCTTGTAAGAAGCTATCATAATTTGGATTAATCCTGGATGCTCTTATCGCCTGTCCCCTTATCAAGTTCTTACAAACGTAATTGGGGTGCATACTTTCCCGATGTAATAGGGAGTTCCTATAGCACATTTTTCTAAAGACTCCAGTATTGAGCATCCCATTTGGCAGTCTGTAAAAAAAAAATCCAAAAAAGTAATGCAACTAATCGAACTTTCAATAGAAAAGTTCAAAAAAATGGTTAAAATGTTAATCTCTTTATGGAAGTCATCCAGGGCTTTATCTGTACCAGTCCACAGGAGGAAAAGTTCATCAACAATACGTGCAGAGAAAATAACATGTTTCTTGAAACTATCTAGGACAAACAGCTTATTAAGTTCCCAGTCCAGCATGACAAGTTTGGCGTAGCTATTGGCACATGAAGTGCCCATAGCCACGCCATCTTTCTGAATATAGGTTACCTCATTAAAAAGAAAGATGTTATTTTCCAGGACGATTTCCAACAAGGCACCAAATAAATCTTTCATAGCTGGACTATAGGCTTTGCAACTCTGTAAACATCTCATAACACTCTCAACACCTTCAGCGTTAGGTATCATAGTAAAAAGGGAGTGTACATCCTGAGTAACCATTTTATAATACATATCTAATGGTAGATCTACAACCTTTGAGTATAAGTCCAGTAAAAAATGTTTTGTGTCTTTGAGAATATGTGTAGATTCATTCACCAAGGGTCTCAGCTGTTTCTCAAGGTAGATGGATAAGGGCTCCGTTGCCCAACCTCTCCCTGCCACTACTGGTCTCATCGGTGGGTCTCGGAGATTTTTATGTACCTTGGGGAGGCCTTGGATGACTGGAATCAAGGGATCTATCACATGTAAAAAATTAAACAGGTCTTCATCTATAACCTCATTAAGTAATAAATCTTGCAACATATATGAGATGTTACGCACCTTACTCCAGACGTCATTAAACTAATTACTTCATAAAAATCACAGTCACTCAGCATGAGAGTCATTTTTTGTAAATAATCAACACTATTAAACAACACTATGGGTCCACCTTTATTAGCTGGTCTGATAATTAGGTTTTTATCATCCCTTAGATTATTCAAAACTGTTCTCAATCTGGGGGTTAAATTCCCATACCACTTCCTCTTCCTGTTATTCTGATCTAGGGTGTGCAAATCATCCTCTACCATTTTCGTAAAGGCATCTAGTAGGGGATGTAATACTGGTACATAAGTACTAGTTTTTTTTAAAAATCTTATTATGCAGTGTCTCCTTAGAAGAAATACCATAGTCTAGTTTAAGCTGGACATTCCGACTAAACAACCTCACATCTACAATAGTGTCTGTGATTTGACTCTTAACTGAAGGTATAAAAGATAGACCCCTGTTAAGAATCTCTATTTCGTCATCGGATCACACCCTGTCTAAAAGATTCCAAACTAATGTCTCGGGACTTTTTTACAAAGAGCATATAGGCCAGATGAGATCACCTCCCACTTTGAAGGTGTTTTGGAGCTGAGGAATGGTATTGCTAGACCATATTTCTCACAACCATATCCAGTAGAGAATGTCCCTGATATATGTCCTGAAGTTATGAATCCACCAGTTAGATTTTCTGTTAGTTATACGCAAGACATAAACAGTATAAGAGAGGTTTTGAACAAGAATTGGAATCTACTTTTACTTGATTCACAACTTAAAGACACTGTTGGTGAGGAGCCTTATTTTAGATATAGGAACAAGTCTAACCTACATAGATTACTTTGTTACCCTCAACTATCTACACAGCCTAATGAGTGTTTGAACAATATTGTGGGTACTGTTCCGTGTAATTGTTGTAATTTTTGCAAATTTGTAGATACCAGTTCCCAGTTTATTCACCCAGTTACTTCCTATTGTTTCAGGTTTCAACTCAGTGCTAATTGCAATACATCTCATGTCATTTATTTAGCTAAGTGCACTGCTTGTCAAGCATTCTACGTAGGCAAGATAGACAGACGCCTACGAGATAGAGTAAGGGAATACCTTTATCACATCCGTACACTGTCTCCACGCAGTGCACTTTCTAAACACATTACAGACAGTGACTATACACATTCATTTGTATTCTTAGTTATACACATCAATGAACCCAGTGTTAGGGAAGGGGATATATGCAATTACACTGAAACAATGGAATTAAAATGGATTATCAGACTTAGAGCAGACCGGAGACCAGGTCTGAATGACAAAATTCCAGTGAAACCTGTTCTTAAGAATAGGAGACTCACTGTGAGATAAACATACATATTTTAGAATGTTAACAAATGTTTTATATTTGCCTTTATACACAGATGTATATTTTTATATATATATATATATATATATATATATATATATATATATATATAGTTTTTTATATACATTTTTTGTATACATGTATTCTTTTTGCATACTGAAACGTTTTAATCAGGAATAGGAAGTGATGTCAGCCCTATTTCCCTATAAAATGCGATTTGATTTTATTCAGGGTTTGTTTCTTATGGTTTAACAAAGCCCTTACAGGGTGAAAGCGCTTAAAACAGCTTGGATTTTACTTGTCTTTGGCACGGATTCAGTCATTGTTTGAACTAGCATTTATTTCTGCTGCTTGAATAAGCATCAGTGACTGCTGGATTTATGCTGATTTTTGTTGCCAGCCTTGGTTTGCTCCTGTACTTCTCTTTTGGATCATTTATTTATTTTATTAGTAACAGGAGCATTTGGACCGTGATAACACTTACTCTTATAGTATAATTAATTACTTTAGTATTATGTTTTAGCAGCAAGGTTAAACAAAAAAATAAAGTATATAAGCTTAAAATTAAATAAGATCTCAACTTCAAAAGGCTAGTAACAGACAACTGGTCATTTAACCCGGGGGGTCATGTCAAAGGGCAATACGCAAGACTTGCATGGATGGTCTCTGAGGATAACATTTTCTTGGAGGAAGGCACAAAATTGGCAGGCATGTTGCTTGCTAGAGGGTATCCTGTTGAGCTGGTTAAGAATATTTTTCAGGAGGTTAAAAGTAAGAGATGTGAGGGTGTATTTGGACCACTCCTCAGATTTGAACATGGTGGAATTAATAGGGTTTTCAATGCACAACAAAATGCAGATGATTTTGGGCAGGCATTTCTTACTACTTATACTTATGAATATCGTGACACTGTTACCATTTTGAGAAGAAATTGGAGTATTTTTTCGTGTTTTGACGAGGTTCTAGAAATCATTGAGGAGCAACCAAAAGCAGTTTTTACAAAAGGGAGATTCATCAAAATCTACTTGAAATGCAATTAATTGGGATAGTTTTGGTGCCACCAATGCCAAGAAATTTGGGACATTTAAATGTGGCTTTTGTCCCCAATGTAGGTACATACTAGTCAAGGAAGTGTTGATTGTTAATACACGAGAAGTTAAAATCTCATTTCATTGTACCTGCAACTCGTCTGGTATATTGCCCAATGTCAAAAGTGCACATGTTTGTAAGTGGGCAAGACTCAAAGACATTTGAGGTATTGAATTTATGAACATGTATATGATATTGATATCAAGCACACAAAATTGAACAATGCCCTATTTAAACACATTTCTGAATTGTCTACACATAGGTTTTTATTTTTTGAGGTCGATATGATAAGAAAAAATCCAGAGGGGGGTCCCTGGGTTGATTATATTGAATCCAGAGAATGAATATGACGAATTTGATTAAATGCTCACATGACCCATGTCCAAAGTGTAACGTGACTACTTGAGAGGGAGTTTTAAATGGCAGACTGTATGTGTTTATTTAGATTCTGATGAAGTCCTGGTTACAGGCTGACAAAAGTGCTAAATTTGTTTTTAATAAAAAGTGTTATTTTTACCATCGGGCAGCTCTATTCTTTGGATGGGGCGGTTTTGGAATTCTATAGTAGAAAGGCTAAACAAACTCGGAATAAACCCCTTTGTCATTCACTGAATTGCCAAATGGCTCACAAACAGTATGTCAATAATCAAAATTAGGGAAGTTATGTATGTACTGCTACACTTGTAACTTTTTATTAAAACCATAGCCTAAATAAATTTAGTCTACCCTAAGGCGATGTCACCTTGGCTCTAGCATGTGCATCCATAGTCTTTAATGGATGCATCATAGCACATGTGCAATGCTATGATGAAATAAAGTCTACAGATGTTCATGACATTTTACCTATGCTGATAACACAGAGGTTAAAGATAATCGTTCACACTATGTGGTATCGGCATGCTAAAAATATTTTTATTTTTTTTAATGTTGACAAGGCAAAAACATCAGCTGATGGACAGAAACACTGGATCGGCAGTTTATGCATAACAACAGGCAAGTTTATATTCATTGGCAAAGCACTTTACAAAAAAAAGGTGAATCTAGACCTGTAAAAGGATAGAGGAGTACTTTTGTTTCATGTCCGTTTAAAAACAAGCATATGCAAAATTTAAGAATTCTCCCCGACAATAAGAAAAGTGAAATGTAAGCAGAATCAAACCAGAAAGCAAAGGCAGATAAATGTATAAAATGCATTACTCCTCATCAGCAAAATATTACTTTGGTACTGGTGATACGTTTTAAACCCTGCAGTGGATCATTAGTTGCTGGAGGAAAAACAAATACCATTAGGCCCTTCTACTAGAAAAAATATATACATATCCTTATAATATATGCAAAACATTTTAGAAACTGACTGTCCCTCTTGATTAAAAAATGATATAAGCAAGAATGGAAAGCTTGTCTTGTTGCAGGGAGCGCAATGTGTGTGTGTGTGTGTGTGTGTGTGTGTGTGTGTGTGTGTGTGTGTGTGTGTGTGTGTGTGCGTGTGCGTGTGTGTGCGTGTGTGCGTGTGTGTGTATGTATATATGTGAGTGCTTTTGTATGCATGTGTTTGTATATGTGTGCGCTTGTCCACCTCTTCCCATACAAATGTGTCAAAAATGTCAGCCTGATATCCTAAGTTCCTATATTTTGTCCTGAAGTCTGTTTACATGGCAAACCAACATTTCAAATTTCAGTTTAACATTTAATCTAGTTATTTTTTTTTCCAGATTAAGAATTACCATCAGTAGGGTCAACAGGTACAATAAAGAAATACTGGAAAAATAATTAACATCTAGTATACAAAAGCATTACCTTTTTAAAAACTTTTCCATTTGTTTGGACTTCATCTTCTTCACTGAGAAGTTCTCGGGTGCCAAGGCAGTCATTATCTTTGAACTTGGTTCTACAGTACTCAAACACTTTGCCTAGTGTATCACAGCCAGGATATAAAACAGACGCTAGGCAGTGCTGGCTATTCACCGATCTGTAAGGACTACCACTGTCATCATTCACAGGCTTGGCTTTAACTCGATGTGCTTTTGCTAACTTCTGCCCAGCACCAGAAAGAATATACCAAGGAATGAATATTATAACAGAATATAGCCATATCACACCGTGGAACAGATACAAAATAATTGGGTTTCCATCCTCTTTTAACTTCATCTTTAATGGCAATATTTTACTAATAAAAACAGAAGAATGTAATTGTTCTCAACAGGTCATCACCAGCTGCCTACAGCACTTGATTACTGTACTTTAACCTAAGGAAAAAAGTAGAAATATGACTCAGTTTCAGGCGTCAAATGCATGTCATACTACTCGTTAAAAACACTAAGACCATATGCAGTAAATGTGAATACTTTTGCAAATGCACACACCAGTAAAATTCATTTTAATCAAAGAAAAACAATATATTTCTTTAGTACCAGCTCAATAATAAATGCTGTAAGAGACCTACCCGCACAACTATCATCACTTGCCAATGCCAACTGGACATAAATCTGTGTTTTCAATAAACTGTAGGAGGCAGTTCAGAAGTAGAATTTAAGACAGTTAAGTCTTAAATTAATTTTAAATGTTACATTACTTAAGATTTATCGGAGGCATAAAAAAGTTAATTTAATACCTTGATTTAATTGCTTACATTCCTGCCCATGTTATTAATTGTTCAGTGCCTAGTTTTACTAAGTAGCACAAAGTACCACTTCTTTGATCAAACATCTTTAACCACTACTGCAACAATCCAACCCCAGTATGCAAACATCAGGCATAGACAAAATACTGATTTACATACAACTGGTATGAACGCTACTATGACCAGATAATCAAAATCATTATTACTTAAAGATACATACAAAGAAAAAAAGTTTTGGGCTAAAAGACCTGGTTTAATCAAAAAAGTACATTTCACAGGTAAACTGAAAGATGCTTGTATTACTTATCTCTGACAGTAATGCTGTACTAATATTGTTAGTCTGCTGCATTTTTCTGAATAATGAACAGTCATATCTAGTACCAGAAAATGGAACAGCTGTTAAATGAAGTATGAACTCTTTCAACAATCTTTAAGAGGGAAGTCATTTTATAACTTTCCAGATTATAAAAAAGCACTGGCAGTTTGATGGAGACAAAATTTATAGAAAGTGTGAAGATGAAAGTGGAGGGAGTGCAAGTAGGGTTTTGGTGTTGATAGCCCAGCATTTTCAAAATGTTTGAAAATTTGTACAAAACCCAAACCAGGGCATGAGAAAATTAAGTTGGGATACGAGTTTCTTAGGTTCCTAAATGTATGCTTCCCAAGCATATCGGACAAGTTTTGGTACCCTAAGGTCATTTTAAGGGGTATATTTAGACTAGGGTTGGGGTGGTCAAGAATTTACAGACTGCCTCTGTCTAACAGAGACACAAGTGCCACACCAGAGGTGAGTCTCCCTTTCGCCATACATTGGTCCAAGTTAAACTTGGATTTGGTTAGGGAAGCACTCTGCTTCATATGAATGGGAAGCCTGTTCCAGAGAAGGGGTAGTCTCCAAGACACATATCTGCCCCTCCATTATGTCCTATTTATGTCTCCAAGAGATTGCCGCACTTTTGGAATAGACTCCTAATTCACGTCAAGCAGAGCTCATCACTAACCATGTTCAAGTGTAACCTGGACAACTGGATGGGATTCGCCCCATGGGGGGGGTGGCACACCCATGTCCATTATGGACAGAGGCAGTCTGTGCTGACCTTAGACTCGCTCTGCAAACAACGTCCATCTATCCAAGGTCATTTGGAATAACTTGGGTATGAGCATTTCTCCCCGGGCCTCCGCTGAAAACAGGCTCTGTGGAACCTAGTCGGACTTTCCCGGTCAACAAATGATAAATAAATAAATAAATAATATGGCCAAGACTGTAAAGGTAACTCTGGTATAACTTGGCTAGGCTTACAAGGGCTCTAGGGCCATTAGCCTAGTAACCTCCTATGACAAGCTTTAGGTCTCTAAACTGGGTAATTCTGATGTTAGTTACTTTGCAGATATGCAGAAGGTCCATCCGAGTGGGATGTAAGGATTCCTTGTAAGCTAGGCATAGATTGCCCCTCAAAATCTGTAGGATACAGAGTGCCTGAAAATGAGTTTTTGACAATGTCTCTGTCACCAGTTATTTGCCCAAGTCAGGTCTTTATGGAAGGTATTAGTGTCTTGGGGGGAATTCTATACCTGCTTCTCATTTGCAATCATCTGCAAACTTGGTAAGGCAGATGTCCTTAATGGTAGCCTTGACTTCTGAGAAGCAGATGCCAAAAAGGAGAGGACCCAGCACAGGGCCCTGAGGGACTTTGCTAGTAATTGGCCTCTTTGTGGAGACTGACTCCCCTATTCTACATTCTTGGGTCTTATCTGTGAGCCAGCTGGATATTCAGCAGGTGCATAGGGGTTTACACTTAATTTCATGACATTGTTTACAATGTCTGGGGGGTGAGGGTACTTTATCAAATGTTTTGGCCAGGTTAAGGTAGGCAGTATGCACCATTTTGCCCTAGTCTATTGCTTTGGCTAATAGCCTAGTACACATATATGAACCTAATGACCACAAGGGTCTTTTTAAGCCTAGCCTTGCATCCCAAATCTCTAACAGGTTTTGGTACCCTTGATAAGTGTAAGCAGGGGGTTAGAACATGAAACATTTATAAGCAAAGGCCTGGAAGATTAACCATTTGCAGGCTTTCTCTGTCCATTAGAGACATAGTTGTCAAACCAGGAATGAATTTCCTGTTCCCCATCCCACTGTCCAAGTTGCACTTGAATTAGGTTAGAGAGAAACTCTGTTTCTCATGGATGGAAAGCCTGTTCCAGAGACAGGGTGGTCTCTGGGATACATACCTGCCTCTCCAGTAGATCCTATTTATATCACAGGCAAGGTTTTACATTTTTAGAATGGGTAATTCTGGTGTTGTCTGCTCTGCACATATTCAGGAGGTCCATCAGGGTGTGGTCTGACAATGCCTTGATGCCAGGCATAGATCTCCCCTCAACAGCCTTTAGGAGACAGATTACAGAGAGAGGAACTGGAGTCAGTCTGCATAGGACATGTTACTTATGCCCTGTATTATTTTAGTCAGGTATCTCTGTGGACATTTCAATTGTTGTATGTGCCTGGTCAGATACATACCAAAGGTGGCATTGTACTCAATGACAGGTCTGATGAATGCCAAATACAGTGGAGCAATGGCCTCCTTGGACTTAGATGCCATACCCCTGGTTTGTAAGCTGCCACATCGAATGATTTCTGTAGATATGTGATGGTGATAGGCTAAATTACTGCCTGTGTTTGTGTCTCAAAGTCCCTGACTACTGGGTCAACTCCTAGGGGTGTGTTGTCAATATGATAGTTACTAGGGGTAGATGACTTCCCGAAGGATACTGTTTTGCATTGCTTGACATTTAGTTTCAGTCCATGGCTCTGACACCAGTTTTTTTGTCTGACAGCCCTTCCTAAGGAACATATGTGTCGGTGGGGGAATTCTATGACTGCTCCTAATCTGCAAATTCAGTCAGCTAGAGGTGACTGACATTGACCTTGACATCAGGGAAGTAAATACCAAAGAGAAGCAGTCCTAGGACAAATCCCAGAGGGACTTCAGTTGTGACTGGCTTCTTTATAGAGGTGGATTCCCCAATTCTAACTTCCTGGGAGACTATCTGTCAGCCAGCTGGCTATCCACCGGGTGACAGAAGGGTTTATACCCAACCTCCTGATTTTGGTGATGTCCACAAGAGGTATTGTGTCAAACGTCTCGGGTCAGGTCAAGTTAGGTAATGTGAACCATTTTGCCCTCATTCATTGTTTTGATGACCTTCTCAAAAAAGTCTGCCATGTTGAGTTGGGATGACCTGCCCTTGACAAAACCAGACTGGGTTGAGTCCAGTGTCTGGAGGTTTCCTATGTCATTTTAAATCATTTCCATGATAATTCCTTCCATGGCTTGGAATACGAGAGTTGTGGGTCTGTAGTTTACAGAGTTTGTAGAGAGCCCACTTTTGTGAAGAGGGATGTTACTGTTCTCCATTCCTGAGGCACAAAGCCTGCTTACATGCTACAGCTGAACAGCAATTCCAGAGCTCCTGACTGATCATGTTTCATACTATTTGAAGGCATCCTGGGATACTGTCTGGACCCATTGATGCAGTGTTCTTGGCTATAGAGAGAGAGCATTAATGACCTGTTTCCTAGTGATAGTAGGGGGGGTTATATTTGATGGGATTTCCTGGGAGGAGGTTGGGGAGAGATAAGTAAAGTCTGAGCTGAATTTATCAGCTATCAGGTTTGCTACATCAACTGGCTAGGTACAGATGGTTCCATTAATAATAAGCTCCAAACACAATTGTGTACTGACTTTGAGGTTGTGTACATAGCTAAAGAATTCCTTGTGGTTGTTCTTGTCTGACCAAATTTACATCAAATTTGGCTTTGGTAGGCTTATTTGCCCTCTAAGTTGTGTGTTTAGTTTGACAGGCGTGCTTGTATCCTACTGGGTGCTACGCCTCCTAATTTTTGCCATGGTTTTCTTCCTTCTGTTATACAGCCTACTGATGCTGTTATTCCACCAAGTTGGCTTTCTTTTGAGTTAGTTCTGTACTTCTTCCTGGTGGGTACAGCTGCCTCTATACAGCTATTAACATGCTTGTATAGGGTTCAGTTCTGCATTGGCAGCAGTGTTCTGAAGGTTTGTGGGGCTTGGAACTTTGCCAGCATATCACATAACAGTAGGAAGTTAGAGTAGTTCCTGAACATTCCAGGGTTAGCTTGGGTTCCAGGTTTTATTTTTACTTCAAAGGTGACCATTTTGTGGTCTGACCTTACCAGACAAGACATTATACTAGGGGGTTATGCATCACTCTCCTATATTAATGTGGAACAGATCCAGTATGGTTGCACCTCTGGTTGGTATACTGACAATCTGGTTCACAAACTTTGTGTTTACAAAATCCAATAATATCTGTGGCTACACATCTGGTGTCGTAAATGATTCCCAGTTAATAGTGGGGTAATTAAAGTCACCCACGAATATGGTGTTGGGTTAGATGGTGTGCGTTTCCGATAAGCTTAAATACATGTTATGAGTTGCTTAGGTCATAGATGGGGACCTATAGCTTGCACAGTAGTACTATGGGATTTTGCCTATGGTGATTTGAACATGAAGAGGCTCAAGTGGATTGTTCTGTTAGACTAGCCATGATGTATATCTATTCTCTGCTGTATGTCAAGACACTTCCACCCTTAGTCCCTGTCTGTGCAGTAGGTGGTCTAATGGTGTGGAAGGAATTATAGCCTTGTACTGCCATGTGTTCTCTGCAGCTTAAAACCATGCCTCAGTGACTGCACAGACATCAGTATTCTGTAGGGTAAGGAGAGCTTGTAGGGAGTAGAGTTTTTTTGTTTAGACTCCTAGCATTGAGCAGTAACACTTTTAGATTTTCTTGGTTTTGATTTGCTATGTCGGAAGTACAATCATTCAGTTTGGCATTGCCTAAACAAGGCTCTATGGGGGAGAGGTCAATGCTTTAACTAATATTTGAAAGCCTAAAGGGGAAAGGTGCAGATCAACCATGGCAAAGCAGCATGGTCTGTTGACCATTTCCTTCCATGCTGACAAATACTGCACCCCCTTAGAATGACACCAGAAACTAAGCCAATTATTAAAGTCAATCATCTTTTGTTCATATTGTGGCACCATCCTTAGGGAAGGTAAAATGCTGCTCAGTGTTAGCAAGGACACATATTTTGAGAGCTCCATGATCTCTCTTTTCATATAGTCTACGGTAGTACATCACGGGTCATTTACTCCCACATTGACTATGACTGATTCATACTGATACTTGTGGTCTAATGACCCCAGTACATGCATAATGGGGTGGATCTTGACACCTGATAAGCAAATGACAGTGACTGTCTCCTTATTCAGCCTGGTGAGAGGGACAACAGTGCGTCTCACAACGGAGTCTCAATGACAAGAATGCTGCATTGTGTGGTGGCTTCCCTTATGGGATTAGACATACAGGTCCATGAGATGTGGCTGTTAGTGTTGATATGATTATTGCTTCAAAGGAGTGAACTTGGGGCTGCTAAGAGTATTTGTTATGTGTACTTCATCTAGAGGGTCTTTGGGGCTTAGGAAGGTTACATTTAGGTGCCTCAGCATATGTGGGTCTATCTGTCTGCTATGAACTGTGTGTGACGGGTGCAGCATGTGTACTACTGACAACACAATTGACATTAGAAGTGTTTTTATCTGAGAGCTTTGCCTCCAGTGACATTGTACAAATACATCCCTCACATACCACATCAATTTGAGAATTATCTGGTTGTCAATAAACTTGAGGCAATTTCTACACTGGCTCAGGATGCCCATATCCACCAAGCTGTTAACAGATATAGTGGGAAGTTCATATCCATGGCAAGAAGCCCTTTTTGTACTGATTAGATGACTGCAGTGAGAATATAAAAATGTCAGGGGTATCTGGTTTGCAACTCTAGGGAAATTACTTGTCACTGCAAACTATTTGGCCTCTGTGAAGTTAGGTATTGGTGAAATTTCAAGGGTGTTTTTACAGGAAAAATGTCAGTTTGAGGTTTCTGTGTCTATATAGAGCACTTCAAAACACTTCAGGGGAAACTAATAAGTACACCCTGCTGACTTATAGATGAAGTATTAGGGAGATATTCTGAAGTTAGGTTAGACAGCAGTTAGCAGTATTTACTGAAAAGAAAGAATCAGCATGGCCAAGAATGATGAAAAGAGGAGATTCGTCAGATTGGCTACTGTCTGGCTGCTACTAGTGCTGGTCTCACCACAGTTTCATCCTGCTAGGATACAATACTCCTTTGATCCTTCTCTCACCAAAATCAAAACAGTAGCACCAGTCCCAAGATAAGAAGCAGGCCAAAGGCTCTTTGGTGATCCACAGTCTTGCCACAGATGATGCAAGGGTCTGTAGATTTGCCGTGGCCTTTTCTGGTTAGACACCTTGAATAGCAACCTGACCAATTATGAAGGTCTAACACAGACTCTCAATGCCCAAACAGCAACCAACTGAAATGAATGCATTCTGCTGCTTCTCACACCAGGAGCAAAATATTAGCACAAATTCCAAGGTGGCACCTATAAAGCAGTTATCAGACTTTCTGGTGATCTGCCGTCTCCAAGAAATAATGTCCCTATGCTCCTTCTCTCAACAGGAACAAAACAGAAGCATTAATCCCAAGATGAATAATGAGAAGTTTAATGTGCGTTATCCAATAATTGCTGGGCTTGGACTAGATGCTGCAGGTGGCTTGGACTAGATACTGCAGGTTTTAAAAGTACAATGGAGAATGGGTTTAATATCATAACAGCTGCAGTGTGCACAAAGCAGTTAGATATGAGCTATTTAGCTACTAGCTATCTCAGCGGATAACCACTAATTTTAAAAGAGCAAGAGAGATTTGAAGGGGTGGGCACTTTATATTCTGGCTCTATGGAATAGTGGGAAGGCCAAAAAAATCAAATAACTGAAAGGGAGTGATTTCACAAATTTTCATTGGCTATTGTGTGTAAGCACAAAATTATAGAGAAGAGGGAAGGAAATATGTGGTCAAATTGACATAAGGAGCAGCAACTAAAAAGACAGCAGAGTACAAAAACAGAACAGCACCAGGGTGGAGGAATATTTATGTGTCACTCACAAGAGACATAACTGTGGTCTTTTTCCTAGTTTAAATATGCAATTACAAGTAAAACACAGTGTAAAGAAAATAAACCACAATATACAAAAGAAAATAATGCAATGAAGCAATGCAAAATACAAGAAAGCAAAAACAAACTAACCTTTTGCTCACAGCAATCTATGGCAAAGTCTGAATGAGCTTTCCCAGTAAAACCTTGAAATGTTTTATTTTACACCTTAAAAAAGAAGTTATGTACTTACCATAACACTCCAACTGTGTTGTCTGATCCGACTCGGCCATTACTAGAGCTCGTGGCCAACTGAAACTCTCAAATTCCTCCCTACCCAAAATGCACCAACACCTAACATACCTCAAATCTTGTTTGCTAGATGACATAAGTACCTATTAATAGAATAATGTTCCTAACAAAGGAAAACAATATCTGGAGCTCCATATAAGACACTCTAGTATCTTAATAGCATCTCATTCTTCCAGAAGCCCATAATGAGAAAGGTTGCGGATTGGTGGGTGGGAAGTTGATGAAGAATGAAAATGGGCAACACAGATGGAACATTATGGTAAGTACATAACTTCGTTAGCTGTTGTCAATTTTCATTCATTCCTCAACCACCATGACAGAGTCCCCAGCTACCCGATATCCTGGGTGGACTCCAAGGAAGGATGTTTCTGAACACGGTTGGACCAAAAGCTGCTCTTCCCCTCAAAACCAGATCCAATTTGTAATGTGTAATAAAAGTATGTGGATTAGCCCAAGCAGCAACTGCACATATATCATCCATGGAATGGTTGCATAAAAATGCAGATAAGGCTGCCATAGCTCTAGTAGAGTGAGGTCCTAAAGGTTTTGGTAATGAAACGCCCTGTTTACTAAAGACAAAGACTATGCAGTCCATAATCCACCTTTCCAATGTTACCTTTGTAACAGATTTGCCCAATTTGTTATCCGCAAAGAATATAAATAACTGATCAGATTTTCTAATTATCTTTTGTTGTGTGTAAATAGAAGCACAACTGACTATGAACATCCAGCAAATTTAACATATATTCACCTTTGTTTTCAAAATTCAGAAAGAAAACAGGCAAGTTAATAGACTGATACCGAATTCTGACACCACCTTAGGAAGGAAGGAAGAAATGGTTCTTAACAAGACACACTAGCCTTATGGAAAATTAAATAAGGAGGTTTAGAAGATAGCACTTGGATTTCTGAAATTTTCCTAGTGAGGTGACAGCCACTAAAAAGATTGTCCTCCAAGTCGGCAATTTAAGATCACAATTTCCTGCTGGTTCAAAAGGGGAATGGATTAAGGTCTGCAATAGAAGATTCAAATCCCATGGAGGAGTAGGACCTATATAAGGTGGTCTAAGTAAAATAGTACCTTTTAGGAAAGCCTTGCATATCTTAGTAGAGGCTAGAGAAGAATTGTCAGCTCCTGCATGAAAGTTAGAGATTGCTGCCAATTGAACTTTAATGGTAGAGGAGCTAGCTCCCTCATAAATTTCTGCCAAAAACTCTAAGACACTTTGTGTAGGGGCTGAAAAGGATAGATATGTTTTTGAAGCACCCAACAAACCTCTTCCACTTACTATTGTAGATTTTCTTAGTGGAAGCTTTATGAGAAGACAAAAAGTATATGATGGGCAGGGGACAAGAGCATAAGTTGTCTGGCTATTAACAGAAGTGGAGAAATCACGCTGAGATGTCCTGATGAATCATGCCTGTCAGGTGAGAGAGTAAGTCTGGAATCAGATCCAAAATCCAAGGTGGATGAAGAAGATGAGGCTAAAGGAAGTGGAAATCAAACCTGTCAATAAATGTATAGTGCAATGAGGATGACTTTGCTCTTCAGCCTTGCAGCTTTCATTAGGAATTTGGGAATTAGAGGAGGTGGTGTATAAGCACAGAGAAGACCGGAGGGCCAATCGAGGAGCAGAGCTTCCCTCGGTGATTCCCTCTTTGGGGGGATTACTGCAAAAAAGCTGCTGTACTTGTTTAGGGGAGATTCAAAAAGATCACAGCAAGGCTGGCCCCACTAACAGAAAATGACTTCCATCACTTTTTTGTTGAGAGACCACTCGTGATTTAGTAGAATGGACCAGGAACCAAGTCAAGAAGCCGAAACACCAGAAAAACTGCAATACACTTTATTCCAACTTAAGCATCGTTCGGATGATGTCCTAATGGACTAAAGCACTTAACTGCAAGTTAATTTACCACTGCTTAAGTTGGAATAAAGTGCAGTGCATTTTTCTCAGGTGTTTCGGCTTCTTGGTTGGTTCCTGGTTCATGTGAAGGAGTGGAGTTGTTTGGGATTTAGTAGAATGGACCTGCTGAATTTGTCTGCTACCACCTTGGACTTCCCTGGAATGTGTATTGTTATCAGAAAGTGGTTGGATGAGATCACCCACTACCATATTCTGAGGACTTCAACACAAGTAATAAGACCTGGTTCCTCCTTGTTTGTTGATGTACCAAACTACTGACATATTGTCCATTTGGATCGCAATTGTCCCCAGAGGTAGAACATCCTGAAAAGTTTGCAATGCTAAAAGCACTGCTTTCATCTCCAGGACATTTATATGCAAATTGTCCTCTTCAGGGGACCAAGTGCCTTGGACCATCTTTCCCAGGAAGTGACCCTCTCAACCAGTTTGGGATATGTCTGTTGCCACTATGGCCTTGGGTTGAGGTAGAATGAATGGACAGTTTTGTAACAGATGACCTGACCTTATCCACCACCAAAGGTATTTCTTGCAAGTCTGTGTGATCCTTATTTGAACTGACATCTGTTGATAATGACTTGACCATTGAGAAACAAGCTGCCACTAAGAATTTTCATGTGATACCTTGCCAGGGGAAAAAGAATTAAGGACACTGACATTGATTCTACAAGCCTTTAGGTCAATCATGCTGAAATTTTGGTGGTGTGAATACGTTTTGTGACTTTGAATCTTAATGTTTGTGCTCTGTTTAGGGGAAGTGAGGCTGTTGCAGATACTGTACAGAAACGTGTCCCTGTGAATTCCAGTGTTAGAGATGGTTGCAACTGAGATTTCTTGTAATTTACTGTAATCTCCAGAAGGGAGAAGTTTGGAATACCTGGCCTCTCATGATTATGAGTAGACTGCCTGGTTGGAGTGGTAATGAGCCAGTCATCCAAATATGGAAACACTCAGAATCCCTGCAGTCTCAAGTGAGCTGCCACCAGTGCCAAGCACTTGGTGAACACCCCTGAGTGCTGTGGTGAGAACAAAAGGCAGGGCTCGGAACTGATAATGACTGACCGCCTGTTAATTTTTATGTGTTAGACCTTCAAGATCTGTACTCCCTAGCACATCCAGTCATCCTTGCCTAGAAACAGCAGGATGAACTGAACTATGACCATCCAAAACTTTGAGTGATGAACTGACTTGTTCAAGTTGCTGAGATTAAAAATTGGTTTCCAGTCCCTTGTCTTCTTTGACACTAAAAAGAATCCTAAGTTCTGAATCCTTTCTGGTCTGGTGGGACTTCTTGGAGGACTCTTTTTGCCAACAGCTTTTGTATTTCCAGTGCTGCTGCTTTCCTCTGATTGGGTGGAACATCTGGAAACTTTTATGAGAATGGAGGTGGAAGAGAAATGGGAATTATATAACGCCTGGAAATAATTCTCTGCACCAACGTGTCTCTTGTGATATGTAGCCAGGCTGTCTGGTGCAGGGATAAACGACCCCAGATTGCCTCCAGATTGGAACAATTGGGCCTCCATTCAGAAGCGCTGGTACAGCCTGTCAGAAAAAGTATCTATACACTCCTGGTTTTGCGTACCACCTCTACCGAGTGGGCAGTGTCTTCCTTTAGCACCCCCCTCTACCTCTGGAGGAACCATCTCCACTTGGATTTGGAAAGGACGCAGAGATTTTTTTGAATCACATTTTTCATCCCACTTGTTGGTTCCTAGAAAAGGTCCTTTCGGGGCGTTGAAAAATATACTTCTACAGCAAAGACAGTCTTTCCATCTTTCTCGCACCTGGAGAATGTACTTCACTTTGCCGCCAAACAAGTAACATCCATCAAAGGGAGCACTGATGAAAGAAGACTTGAAGGGCTCTGCAAAATCACAAAGGTGCATCCAGGCATGTCTCTTTATTGAGATGCTTGAACAAGCTGCCCTTGAGGTACCTCTGCATGAGAAATAAGCCTCATGGATGAGTTTGAGACAGACTGCAGTGTGGCCAACTGTGAGGTTACCAAAGCTAGAACCTCTGCAGTAGTGGGCCCTGAAAGAGTATTTGACAATTTTTTAATCAAATCTCTTTGTAACCTCATGAAATGTGCCAAGTAGTTCAGTGACCTCAGAGCAAAGGTTGCTGAAGCATGCTTCCTGAACCTGTCCAAAGCCCTGGACCCTCTATTAGGGTACAGACAGTTGAACTTTGTTCCGCAAATTCCATCTTCATGGCAGCTGCCACAACCATGGCTTCTAGTATTACTCCTTTGCTCCAGTGATCCCCACCTGTCGGAGGTGCCAGAATTCAGACTGGTCTCTTGAGGATAGGTTCAGCTGCATCAGGTTCCTTCCATGCCTGCTGAGAGATCAAATCATCCATTCACTTAGCATGAAGCACCTCTGGAGGCATCATCGGGTGGAGCTACCCAGGAGGTAGATGGGCCAGAACCAAATGCCTCCAGAAACACCACTGGGAAAGAATGTTGGAAGGCCCAACCACTCTGTTGCTTGAGGATCTCCAGAATGTCTACAAATGAGACGTCTCCAGATGGTGATCTAGGGGATCCTTCCCCTTCATTGAAATCCATCTCTTTTGTGATAGATTCCTGAGAGGAATCCAAGTGCCTCCTTTTGCACCTCTTCCCTCGGTGAGATGTTCCTGGAAAGTATCGGAAGAGAGGATAATACCCTGCTGGGTAGCCTGGAGTGGTTGGACTCCCTGTCCATGTGAAGTCTAATGTCGTGGGTCTTGGCGTAGATGCACATGGGAAGTTGAAGGAAGATCTGAGGGGGAGAGACCATCCATCCTGCTAAAGCAAAGAAAACTCTCTCCAATACCTCAAAAGCAGACTGTCCCAGTGAGAAGGAAGCCAATGGAGCCAAGAACGCATGCTTCTATCCCATCAGCTCCATCTGCCCCCAAAGGCAATCCACCCGATGCAGAGGTCACAGCTGAGCTTTCAAGGGCAGAGGTTCCAAGGGGCAGAGGTGGCTACAAAAACGTCAGAGTCAACTCCACACCTCGGATCGGGGGTCATTGCTCCGAGATCGGAGCCAGGGCACTCTGAGAAACCTTTGGATCTGAGAACACCAGTACTCTCAGATCTGAACCCGACAGTCTCGGCAAACTCGGATTGAAGGACTACAAAACCAAGTGTCATGTCAGAGAAGTAGCTGGTACTGGAGGGGGTAGAGCTGAGTAAGGCTTCCTGACCAGAGGGTGTCAGAGCCGGGGAAAACCCCATCTGTATCTGCATTGAGAGAAACATCCTCATCATTCTATCCACGTCAGCTTCAGTGAGACTCCTGGAAGAACGAGATGAAGCAACAGAAGGCAATGTGGACCACTGTCTCTCAAGGAATGGAGGTCGGAGCTGATGTACTCTGATCTGAACAGGTTTGGAGATGCTGAGGAGATTTTAGAGCTGGATGACTTCAGATCCAACTTGGATTTTTTAAGTGGCAGCTCTGTAGATGACAGTGATGAAGAACCCTTTTTTTTCAGGGATTTTTTTGAAGCGTCCTTGGAAGCTGCTTTGGAGAGATGAGTCCTGGATATGGCTTCTAAAAAAGAAGTCAGCAGCAGACCCCTTTAAGATTAATTTGTTTGTTTTGGTCCACTATATCTTGCAGATTAAAACTTTGGCAAATGTCACAATGCACATTAAGGTGTTCTGGCCCTTAGCATCAGAATATGGCAACTTATGGCCACATTGTTTGCACTTTTTAAAGTCTTTCTCAGACATCATTGAAAAATACAAAATAGCAAGAAAAAGATTTTTTTTTTTCAAAGGGGTTAGGAGGAAGAAATAAGAGAAAACTGTAAACCAGTACCAACCGTGGTACTTAAGAATACACCAAAGTGTAAAAGGAAGTTTATAAGTAAAGTTTTTAACACCTAAGGACAAAAATACAAGCAATGGTATAAGAGAATACACAATGTATGCACATCTAGAAAATTAGAAAGAAATTATGGAAAAGGCACTTGTCTTTAAAATATGCTCAACAGCAAAGCTGACCACATCTATAAGCGAAAGTGGCAAATGAGATCTGAGGATATGTCAGGGTTGGTGCATTATGGGTAGGGAGGAGGTCGAGAATTTCAGTTGGCCACAAGCTATAGTAATGGCCGAGTAGGATCCAAACCCAGTGGCTGAGGAATGAATGAAAATTACCAACATCAGCTTAGTAGGTTTAGGTCTTAGATCAACCCTCACTTCACAGGTAATTAACCTTAATTGACCTGTTCTAATTTCTGTGTAACTCATAAGAGACATAGCTTTGGTGGTGTCTTTCCTAGATTACACATGCAATTAAAAGCAGATACAAGTAAAACACAGTGTATGGAAAATACACCACAACATACAAAAGAGAAGAAGACAATGAAGCAATACTTCCTGTCCACAAGGCTTAGTAGGCATGACCTGCCTTTGACAGAATTAAATTGGGTTTGATCCAGTGTCTGAAGGTGTCCCATGTCATTTTTCATTTCCATGAGAATTCTTTCCATGGATTTGCATACAAGACTAATCAGATTTATTGGTCTACAGTTACCAGATGATCCGTCCTTGTGTAGTCGAATGATGGTGGCAGTCCTCCATTCACTTAGCATGAAGCAGGCCTGGATGCTACTGTTAAATACTGATTCGAGTGGTCCTGATAGCCTGTGTGTCCTACTATTTAGGAGGCATCTTGGATATTATCAGAGCCCACAGATGCAGTGTTCTTGGTCTTCGAGAGTACATGGAGGACCTACTCCCTAGTGACAGCTTTGGGAGTTACGTTCAATGGTATTTCTTGAGGGATGTCTACGGGGTTACAACTGGAGATGAATTTGTCAGTCAGTGATTTGCTACATCTCCTAGCTCAGTGTAGGTGGCTTTGTTTACAATTAGTTTGGCACACTTGCGTACTGCTTTTGAGGTTTTGGACATAGCTGAAGCAAGCAATTGCCTTTGTCCTGGCAGGCTATTTTTACTTCAAATTTGGCTCTGGTGGACGTTATTAGCCTAAGTTGCTTGCATGCTTAGATAGATGCGGAGAGTTTTTATATTGCTGGGCATTGCACTTTCTAAATTCTGGCATGACTTTTTTTTTTTTTTTTTTTTTTTACAACCTTGTAACTTGTTTTTTTGAGTTTGTTCTGTGCTTATTCCTGGTAGGTATGTGACTGTACACAGTTTCTGTGAAAAATTCCATAAAGGCATCAGTGTTCTCAGGGACGGGAGGGGTGCTTAAAATTTTGACAGGGGATTGATTAATAGTAGGAAATTTACCTCAGAATAGTTCATAAAAGTTCCAGGGTTATCTGGGATCCCAGATTTTACTTTTACTTCAAAGGAGACAGCTTTTATGGCCAGACCTTACCAAACAGGACACTACACAACATGATGTGTCAGACCAGATCATGGAGGTTTGTGTCCCTAGTGGGCATATGGACTAGCTGGTCCAGGATGTTTGTGTTTACAAAGTCAGGGAATCTGTGGGCCTACAAGTCTGGGGTTGTGCACGACTCTCATTTTATAATTAGGTAGTTAAAATTGCTCATGATTATGGCATTGGGTTGAATGGTGAGAGTCTCTTGTACGTGTATATGTTATGGGATCCCTGGGACACAGAGTTACCAAAGTTAAGAAGCAGACAGCTTAATGCAGTTAACTACATTAAAGGAACTGACAAACATATTTAGGAAACAAATTCAGAAGAACACTCCACACAGTGATGGTCTGCTGACCAACATCTGGAGTTTGCAGTCAGAAAAACTAATTGATACTGATATTTAACTTGGTATAGGAAGCTAAGTAGGTACAACAATCATAGAAAGAAATATAGGATACCAGGTTTGCTTTCTTCTACTTCCACTTGCCTACTATGAGAGACTGATCAAGTCAGATAACCAGACAGTGCGCATGGGGTGCATTTGAAAAGAAACCCTTGCATCGCATGGGCTTGCCCAGTCTGCAAATTAAAAACATAAATAAATAAGGCAAAGTTACAGTGATCCCAAAGAATGAAAAGATTGGCTCCCTATTGTAAATCTAAGACTTGTAATGGTGAGCACTGGAATTATGAAAGAAAGAAGTCTGAAAATACAAATGAACAGCAAATGTCAAACATTACTGTTCTCTCTTTAAAGGAGTTTTAGCAGGGGTCAGGTCCCTCTGCACACCCTTATGTGGGGAGGGGACAAGCACTGGCACCACCCAAACTTTATCCCACTCCAAGACACCCACATCTCAGAAAAAAGGAAATATTCTCAGGAACTGCAATCTCAAACATAATATATGTAAAGTCTGTATTTTAGTTGGTTTCACTATCCCGGAACTTGCGCTGAGTGGCAGAATATGAAATGGTCACCAAAAGATCAGTTTTCCTTCATCATATAGATCAATACACATTTTGGTAATACTAGGAAATTAGCATGATTAGTTCTAATTTGATGACAGCGATCAACTGAGATTTGTTGAGGGTAGATGAACATTTGAGAATATACTGAATATTGAAGGGTGGTGGTTGGGGTGTTGGGCTTAATGTTAATGCTGCTGAAAAAGCTGCAGCAAGAGAAAGATCTTTTGGCAATAGTGAGTTTTGATACAGAAAATGCCTTTTCTAAGGACAAGTGGTATTAATGGCCTTTGGACTGACTGAAGATTTTGTGAATGTAGTGAAGGCAGTAGATGACAAGCTAAAAGTCAGAATTAAAATATAAGCGGGTATGTTATTGTTGTTAAGAAAACATACAGGGAAAAGGCAAAGATACCAGTTGTCCCTACTAGTTTTGTATTATAATTGGAACCCTTGGCTGCTTTCATGACAATATCAAATTTGAGAGTCTACAGACTGTATGGAGAGGAATTTAAAATACCATTTATGTACAGAGGATTGACATGATAGTTCTCAAAAAGGATATATGAAAGCTTTGTACTTATAATAACAGGCCTAGATGAACCTCTAGGACTTGCACAACAAATTTAAGTTATCTGTACATACAAAACCTTCAAGGGTTCCAGTGCCTTCAATATTTCCATAATGCTTTGCACACGCCTTCACTCTTCTGATTTCCGAGTATATAGCTTACAAGTTCAGCACTGAAACAAGCATCTGTTTCTACAGTAACCCATACTCCAGGCTTTAATTCAAGCCAAATGAAGTTTTGTCAAAGAGGATGGACTCAGATCATCTATTATTATGGGAAGTACATAACCCTCTAATCTAGGGTGATGAATCATCTTCAACCTGCAGGGCAGAGACCTCAGCACAACTTTATGGGTGGCCTAAATAAGATCTCACATAATATGGTGGCCTTTAAAGGAAGACCTTGCCCTGGATGCCACATCCAACGTACAGTGTTTTATGAAAGTATGCAGAGAAGCCAAAGTTGCAGCTGCAAAAAATATAATTTATTGACACATTTACAAAGAAAACAGCCCTAGAAGACAGTCCACTTTTGGAGGTATTTAACTCTTTTATAACGGAAGGATTAGTATGTAACATTACTTTCTCTATTTAAATTTCAAATTGGATCAATGCACAAGACCAGACACTCAGAAATTAATTTGGCTGATGTGACAAGTCACCAAAAATAAGGTTTTGCATTACAAGTTTAGCTCTGCTGAATAAGCTGATTCATCAGGAGGCAAAGTTGGGTTTTCCCAACAAAAGTTAGGTTTCAAGGAGGTGAAGGTAATGAAAACATGAAATAAGCAAAGACTTTGTATTATCTTAAACAATGCCAAGGAATTGTTATGAAGATTTTGTACACTGTTCACAAGAGACAATTTGCAAGCACAGCCCAGGTGAAGAAATTCACAAAAATTAATAAATGAAACAGAACTAATTCACAAGTGTGGAGTAATCAAAGAAGGCACAGAGCCCCGTACACAACTGAAAAAATGAGCAAATATTAACAGAGTAAAAAACAACGTGGATTCATTTTTCCAGTAAATATGGAAAATACTTTGGAGGAAAATAGTCCAGAGTCAAACATTTGGGAGCGATAACCCAAAACCTCAGGAAGAGAAGTCAAAAAAAGGGATCCATGCAGTAACCCCTAAAATAATTCCAGACCATTTTCTGTTGGGTGCCTGGCCAGAAGTGACAGCCTGGAAGACCCTAAGAGGGTAGACAACACCCCTGGTAATCACTGGAAGTAGAGAAAACAAGCAATTGTGATGAGGGAATGCAGGTGTGGGTAAGGCTTCCATGATAGGTGACTGAGAAGGATTCTTATTGGTTTGGGATGCAGAGGCTTCTCCAGAAAATGAGACTACACGAAGGGGAACCATACGAGAAAGCCATGAGAAAGCTACCTTTGCTTTATGAGTGAAATTTAGAACAAGTGAGAAGGGATGACATGCATGCAAGAGTCGTATGGGGCAATTCTGGACCACAGCATCCCTGGGCAGTTACCCTGGAAGGTGAATGAGGGAAAAAATTTGCTGCACCTGGTGCTGGTTGGGGGTGCAGAGACTGCAGCAAGGCTTTTGTAAGAGGCAAAAAATTCTCAATGCAAAAGACAAGATCTGGAAGTCTCTGAAAACCAGAAGACAGTGACTGATCCTGCCCACCAAAATCACAGCCTTTGTCAGGGATGTGGGTTAATATAAGAAAATGCTTTGCCAGCACAGTCCAATACCATACTGCATGGTCTCTCTGTAAAAGAGAAGACTGGGTCTCTCCCTGCTTACTTCTATAGCAGACTACTGTTGCATTGTGTAAGTGAATGACTACAGCACCTTGTGACACAGTCTTGAAGCATTTGAAGGGTAAGAAGTACTGCTTTCACCCCAACACATTTATGTGCAACTTGGCCTCCTTGTGATGACCAAGATTCTTGGATTGTCCAGCCCTGCCAATGACCATCCTCCCTCAGAAATGTAGCCTTTATGGTAATGGTCATAGTGGGTTTCATGGTAGAACTGAAAATCCTAATTTAAAAGGTCAGGGTCCAATATCTGGCATTACTGAGTTCTAAGGACCTGCTTTTGAATTCTTATGTGAAACCTTGAACAAGGCACTAAAAATATGGTCACTGCCATCAGGCTTAGGCACAGCTGAGCTGCTACTGAAGACTGTAGAAGTATAAAGTTAACTGTACTTTGAATGGGAAGAATATTTTCATGAAGCAAACTGAGCCTGCAATTCTGAGCATCAAAGTTGTATTCTACAAATATTACATTCTGAAAGAGTTTCGACTTCACAAATTTGCAGTGTTCACATTATGCCCAAGGACAGTAACATAAAAAGAACATCACTCCAGACTTTAACTACAACTCCTAGCAATGGTGTGGCTAGAAGTCAGTTATTAACATAATGGGATGATTTTGTTCCTGACAACCTCTGATTAGCCATGACTATGGCCATGCATTTAGTAAATATCCAGGGAACTGTGGAGAGTCCAAAGGAAGATGACAAAAAAGTACAGTTGTGTACACCTACCATAAATGTAGATGTTCGAGTGTCTTCACTGTTGCAGTCATGACTGTAGGGTTCTCCCCTTCCGGCAGGCAGCCCTCGGTCGGCCAGAATCCCAAAGTCTGGGTCTGGCGTCGGCTGTTCAACCATGCTCCCTGACGTCAGAGCGCCAGGAGTACAAAGCTGACAGCCGACGCCATCTTCTCCAGTTTTTCTTGCCCCAGATGTCAGGAGTCCCAAAATGAAAAAGGTCCCATAACCTTTGCAAATACACCTCTGAAGAATGGTGAAAAAAGGAACTACACAAAAGTAAACATAAGAGGGGACAGGAGGGAGGGAAACCCACACTGCAACAGTGAAGACACTCGAACATCTACATTTATGGTAGGTGTACACAACTGTACTATGTTCATCGTGTTTCACTGTTGCAGTCATGACTGTAGGGTAGAATCCCAAAGCTGAAAGAAAGGGAGGTGGTCATAAAGAAGAAGGGGCGGCTAGAAGGCCCTGCAAGACTGCAGAGGCAAAGCCTGCCCTAGACGTAGAGTAGAGAGGTAGATTGTAGTGCTTAGAAAAAGTATGCACTGAACTCCAAGTTGCAGCTTCCAAAATGTCTTTGGTAGGAACTCCCCTGAGGAAGGCCGCAGAAGTGGCAGCCGCTCTGGTGGAATGAGTCCGTATACTCCCTGGGATTTGCTTTCCATGGTGAGAATAACAAAATCTGATTCCATGAGCAATCCATTTAGAAATGGTCTGTTTTGAAATGGCTTTACCTTGGGAACTTGAAGCATAAGAAACAAACAATTGTTCTGATTTTCTGATGTCCTTGGTTCTGTCCAGGTAAAAACGTAGTTGTCTGTGTACATCCAAGGAATGTAAGATCCTTTCCCCTTTATTTTGAGGAGTGGGGAAAAAGGATGGCAAGTGGATAGTTTGATTTAAAGCCATTTTGGAAACCACCTTAGGCATGAAGGTAGGATTAGTCCTCAAAGATACCCTGTCTTGATGAAAAATAATATAAGGTTCCACAGCCATAAGAGCTTGTAATTCTGAAACTCTCCTGGCAGAGGTTAGGGCTAACAAGATAGCTGTCTTCCAAGATAAAAACTTGATGTCAGAAGAGGCAGCAGGCTCAAAAGGAGGCAAGGTTAGTTTTTTTCCAAAACATAGTTGAGATCCCAAGCAGGAATGGGAGGAGATCTAGGAGGTCTTAAGTTCTTAGCTCCTCTGAGTCTCATGAGCTGGTGGGAAAAGATGGGAGGGTCTGTATTATAATGAGCAGAAATAGCAGAGGCATGTATCTTAATGGAAGAGAAAGAGAGACCCTTATGTAAGAGATCTGTCAAGTAAAGTAAAATTAAGGTAATGTTAGGAAGAAGAGGATCAGAATCCTGAGCCTGCATCCAGGAACAAAATCTTTTCCATTTTCCTGCATAAGATTTTGTAGTGCTAGGACGTCTGGCTTCTAAAATGACACCCATAACCTGCTTGGGTAGAAAAGAAGAAATCAAAGGCCCTGGATTAACCAGGCCGCCAGGCTGAGAGTTCTGACATGAGAGTGCAGAACCTGACCCTGATGTTGGGACAGAAGGTTCGGAGACTGAGGTAAAACCCAAGGGGGCTCCAGACATAGGTTTTTTAGAGTTGGATACCAAAACTGCCGAGGCCAATTTGGAGCCAGCAAGATTATCATCTTGGGCTTGTCCTGTTTTATCTTCAATAAGACCCGTGGAAGAAGAGGAAGAGGCGGAAAGGCATATCCCAAGAGGTTCCTCCAACTGAATGACAGGGCATCCACTTTCCAAGCTTCTCTGTGGAAAGACCTGGTGCAAAACTTCTGTAGTTGATGATTGAGATGGGATGCAAAGAGGTCTATGTGAGGACATCCCCAGACTGCTGTTATCATCCTGAATATTTTGGTGTCCAGCATCCACTCGTGTGGATCCGAAAGGTTTCTGCTCAGACTGTCTGCCAGGAAGTTTTGTTTCCCTGGTAGAAACTGAGCTTGAAGATCCAGATTGCAAGCTAGAGCTGTGTTCCATAGATCCATGGCTAGTCTGCAAAGGGGTAGGAATGAGATCCCCTTGCTTGTTTATGTACCACATAACTGTGGTGTTGTCTGTCCGTATTAGTAGTTGTCCTGGTTGTAAAAGATTCCTGAAGGCCAATAGAGCTTTCTGAATGGCTAACATTTCCTTTAAATTGATATGCAGGTGCTTCTGATCCTTTGTCCAAAGGCCCTGCAGACAGTTGCCCTGAAAATGGGCTCCCCAAGCATAATCCGAGGCGTCCGTGGTTAGAATCTGAGTGGCAGGAGGCAGACGGAAGGATTTCCCTTTGTTTAGAGCACATGCCCTGGACCACCAAAGAAATTCCTTTTGAAGGCAAGGAAGGACGGAGATCAGTATGTCTAAACTGTGGCAATGCTGAGACCATACACTTTTTAGGTACCACTGTATTTTCCTCATGTGTAGTCTTGCATATGGTACGAGAGGGATGCAGGAGGCCATATAACCCAAAGCCTGCAGGAATTTCCTTGCAGATAGTTGAGTTAAAGTTGCCAAGGTTTTGAAAGTTGAAGCCAGCTGTAATTGTTTTTCGGATGTCAGAAATGCCATCTGAGTTGTGGTGTTTAGAAGAGCACCCAGAAAAGTTATCTGTTGTGATGGTGTCAAATTTGACTTTTTTATGTTTACAGAGAATCCCAGGAACTTGAGGAGGTTCTGTACAAATTCTAGATGCTGGAGTAAGACATCCTTGCTGTCTGCCTGAATTAGACAATCGTCCAGATAAGGGTAAATTTGAATTCCCTTGAGTCTGCAGTAAGCTACTACTGAAGCCAGGCATTTGGTGAAGACCCTGGGCGCAGTAGACAATCCAAAGGGCAGCGCAGAGAATTGAAAGTGCCTCGATCCAGCCTTGAACCTGAGGTATTTTCTGCGATCCTGCCTGATGGGAATGTGTAAATATGCCTCCTTTAAATCCAAAGTTACCATCCATGCATCTTTGGACAGCATTGGAAGTAGCTGCTGTAGAGTAAGCATCTTGAATTTTGGAATCTCTAGAAAGCTGTTCAAGACCGACAGATCCAGAATGGGTCTCCATGAGTTTTGCTTCCTTGGGACTAGAAAGAGCCTTGAGTAAAAACCTTTTCCCATCTCTGAAAGTGGAACCAGTTCTATGGCATTCATAGCCAAAAGAGCTTCCACCTGGTTTAAGGCCTCCGTCCATTGATGTTTTGGAAGGTCTGGCCATCCGCTTAGCCTTGGCAAGGTATGAAAATGGAATTTGTAACCTCTTAAAACCACATCCAAAACCCACTTGTCTTGGGTTATTTGAGTCCAATTTTGATAAGAGAGAGTTTTCCTCCGAGAGGGGCTTCCAGGCAAGAAGTTCCTGTAGCCCAACAGAGGGAGTCATTGAGTTTGTTTCCTTTGAGTTTGTGACCTGTCCTCTCCTCCCCTAGGGGTGGAAGCAGTCCACTGTCTTGGTCTATAAGAAGCTTGTGTTTGAGGCCTTCCTCTGGAGCGTCTATATCTAACCCTCTGAGGCCTGTCTGAAGTGCGAAAGGACCAATTTTTTGAAGGCCAATTCCTGCTAAATTTAGGTGGCTGTACTTGTAAGAAATCTTTAACTGTTTGCATGGATTTCGCCTTATCCTCCATCTTTTTAATCACCTCTTCAGCTTTTGATCCAAACAAAACATTATGCTGAACAGGAGCATCCAATAATTTAGCCTTTACTTGTTCAGGCAAATTTTGTTCCTTTAGCCATGCATGCCTTCTAATGACTGTGCCGGAGGCAGCAGCCCTACAAGAAGCCTCCAAGGCATCAAATCCACAGTGTAAACCATGCTTCCCAACTTGTTCAGTGGCATGCAATAAGTCATGTAATTCCTTATCATCTGCACAGGCAGAAATGGAAGCAAGCTTTTGTTTTAAAACAGACAAGAGAAATTGCTGGTATTTCAGCATATGAAACTGACAGTTTAAAGCCCTAATGGACAAAGTAGCAGAAGTGTACACCTTTTTGCCCCATCTTTCTAAGGATCGAGAATCCTTTTCAGTAGGAATGGGATTTTTGGCAGAAGCGGCCTTAACTCCCTTAGGACCCTGAGAAATGGTTTCAGGGTCAGCAGAAGGGTTCTTGTATAAAAACTGGTGGGAATCAGGACCCCTGTAATATCTATCAGGCTTAACAGGAGCAGGAGGAAAAGAGTCAGGGGTTAAGTTAGCCTCCGAAAAGGCATCATCCACAATATCCAAAACAGGAGGAATAGCCAGGGGTCTATGTTGGGGAAGAAGAAGAAAATCCCTCAGTCTTTTCTTAGATTCCGAATACTCCTGTCCTTCCCAGTGGAAATGTTCCCTCATTTCATGCAAAGTTTCCCCAAAAGAGAAATTCTCAGGGGGAGAAGCTGAAGGAATGGATTCCTCAGCATCAGAATCCTCATAAGGAGGGAAAGAATATTCCTGGTCAGAAGAAGAAACTGAGGAAACAGAAGCCTGATCAGAGGAATCATAATAAACATCCTGCCTTGGCTTTTTATCCGGAGGGGGATGTGAACCCCTAATCATAGTAAATAAATCCTCCGCCATCTTGAGTAACTGTTTCTGTGACTTGGGAGCCGGTTCAGAAGAGGCCTGTGTTGCAGTCTTTGATTTAGAAGGAGTCTTTGCCTTTGTCTTTGGCTTTGCCTTTGTTAGAAGCTGAGTAGGCCTGAAAACCCCTTCGGAAGCCGGTACCTGCACAGCAGCTCCGGACCCATCCGAAGGAGCATTGTCCGAAGGTCCTGCAATAGAAATATTTAAAGGCCTGATTGGCTCCTCATGAGAGTCCGTTTCGGCCATCGGTTCTGAAATGGCTGACGACAGGGGCTGCAAAAGCGCCTCACTGACGACGGCCGAACCTGAAGCTGGCTCCGCTTGTGCGCTATCATCAGATTTGGACCCCGGAGGCCTGTCTTTATCCTTGCGACGTTTGTGAACTCTGGTAGCCGGAACCGTATCCGACGACATTTTGTAGTTAAAGCGCCTACCGAAGTAATGAAAAGCAAAATCGTACCTTCGCTTAATTGTACGTTGATTGAATCTAGCACAAAACCGACAACTAGCTATGTCGTGGTCAGGGCCTAAGCAAGGAATACAGTAAGAATGAAAATCCTTATGAGGTATTTGCTTCCCACATGAAATACAATTATTAACTTTTTCTGACATCGGAGTGGAGCAAGAAAAAAGTTTCCCCAATGGGGTACTTAGCTTTGAGTGGAGAAGAAAATCTTCGGACTGAAGTTTATCAGAAAAAATCGTCAGGAGTCAGCCGACCGGCACTTGCGAACTGCAATCACCGCACGGCAAGAAAGACTGGAGAAGATGGCGTCTGCTGTCAGCTTTGTACTCCTGGCGCTCTGACGTCAGGAAGCATGGTTGAACAGCCGACGCCGGACCCAGACTTTGGGATTCTGGCCGACCGAGGGCTGCCTGCCGGCAGGGGAGAACCCTACAGTCATGACTGCAACGGTGACACACGATGAACATCTGGAAATGACCGACTCATACCCAGAAACATAATACACCTCCTTAAATTTTTTCAAATTTCTCCAAATCGTTTGGGTTTCTAATACCATGACTGGAATGGACCCCATTCCCAAGTCAAACTACGATTCTTTGATGTCAATCAAAAGTGCTCTTCGCAGCACCCCCAATGTGCCCAGTAATGACTCCTGTAATTTGTATGGAGTTACATGTGTTGGTAGCATATCTAAATATGATTGTACACTCTTTTTTTATAAGACCCATTGCTCCTACTACTATTGGAACTATCTGGGTATCTTTCTTCCCCATTGCTCTCATTTCTGCTTGCAAATCCCAATATTTTATGACTGTCTCTCTCTGTGCACAGGACACTGTAGTAACTAGGTGTGGCAATTTCAATGATCAAGGTTACATTTGGCTTCTTTTCTTGGACCACTACATCTGGTTTTCTAGCATCTGTCTTTTGAACTGTTGGTAATGGATGATCCCATGTGATGTAGACTTCATCATTTTCTGTGATGCCTTTGTGGCTCATGTTTCCAGTGTTTTTCAACCACTTCAATACCATAATGTTTGCACAATCCCCAGTGCAGCAGTCTCGCCACATTATTATGTAAAACTATAAGCCAAAAAGGAAAAAGGCTAATAAGCAAAAAACAACAGGCAGAAACAGTCTAAAACAAACACTGATTTAAATCAATGTTTGTTTTAGACAGTTCCTGCCTGTTGTTTTTTTGTCACATTATTATGCCTTTCATTATGCAGTCCTTCTGCCATTAGTATGTTGTAACCAGCAATGAGGTGTGCAACTGTTTCCAATTCTGTTTTGCAAAAAGTACAGTTGTGTACCTACCATAAATGTAGATGTTAGAGTGTATTCACTGTTGCAGTCATGCTGGCAGGCTACCCTCAGTCGGCCGCAGTCATGCTGGCAGGCTACCTTCAGTCGGCCAGAATTCCAAAGTCTAGGTCCGGCGTCGGTTGCTGTCGCCTCTTCCCTGACGTCAGTGTGCCAGGGGTATAAAAGATGCAGCCGACGCCATTTTCTTCAGTTTTTCTTGCCCCAGATGTCAGGTGCTCCCAAATTGGTAGGCTGAAACATATGCCAATAAAAATGCATGCACAAAAATAACATTTCCTTCATCTACAAGCAAATACACCAAATAGGTTGTATAGGATAGAGAAGTGCAGATAAGTCCCAGCAAAGAAAAGGGGGGTGGTGGGTGGGTACCCTGGACGGCAACAGTGAATACACTTGAACATCTACATTTATGGTAGGTACACAACTGTACTATGTTCATTGTGTTTCACTGTTGCAGTCATTACTCTTGGGTTGAATCCCAAAGCTGAGGATGGGTGGCTGGGCTAAATAGGATTAAGAGAGGCTATGAGGCCCTGCAGAACTGCAGTGGCAAAGCCTGCTCTGGACTTAGAGTAAAGAGGTAAGTGGTAGTGCTTTGTGAAGGTGTGCACTGAACTCCAAGTTGCAGCCTCTAAGATATCTTTGGTTGGTACTCCTCTGAGGAAGGCTGCTGAAGTGGCTGCTGCTCTGGTGGAATGAGGCCTAATACCCTTAGGCACTGATTTGCCATGTTGAAAATAGCAGAAACAGATGCAATGGCCTATCCATTTAGAAATAGTCTGTTTTGAGATAGCCTTTCCTTGTGATCCTGCAGCATATGACACTAAAAGTTGCTCAGTCTTTCTGAAAGCTTTAGTTCTGTCCAAGTAGAAGCGTAACTGCCTGTGTATGTCCAAAGAATACAGAATTTTCTCACCCTTGTTCTGTGGATTTGGATAAAAGGTAGGCAAGTGAATGGTTTGGTTGAGGGCCACACTGGACACCACCTTAGACATAAATGTAGGGTTTGTCCTCAGAGAAACCCTGTCTGGATGAAAAATGATGAAAGGTTCCACAGCCATGAGTGCTTGTAACTCCGAGACTCGCCTTGCAGAGGTTATTGCTAGGAGCAGAGTTGTTTTCCAGGATAAGAATTTTATATCTGTTGTTGATGCTGGCTCAAAAGGAGGCAGTGTGAGTTTTTCCAAAACATAATTGAGGTCCCAGGCCAGAATTGGTGCTCTCCTTGGAGGCCTAATGTTTTTGGCCCCTCTGAGGTACTGCCTTATTAAAGGATGAGAAAAGATAGGTGGTTCCGTATTGTAATGGGCTGAAATGGCAGAGGCATGAATCTTAATAGATGAGAAAGAAAGGCCTTTGTTTAGCATCTCAGTTAGGTATTGTAAAATCTGAGGGATATCTGGTACACACGTGTCAATGCCCTGTTCCTGGTTCCAAGCACAGAATCTCTTCCATTTTTCTGCATAAGATTTTCTGGTACTGGGCCTCCTGGCCTCCAAGATGACATCCATAACACCTTTTGAAAGAGGAGTGTTCTGAATGGCTACATTATCCACCATGCTGCCAGATTTAAGGTCCTGAGTTGGCTGTGCAGGATCTGATTGTTTTGTTGGGTCAGCAAGTGAGAAGTTTGAGGCAATATCCATGCTGGACCTTGAGACAAGCTCTTTAGGATTGGGTACCAATGCTGGTGTGGCCAGTCTGGTGCAATCAGTATCATTTTTGGCTTCTCTTGTCTGACCTTTAGGAGTACCCTGGGAAGGAGAGGCAGTGGGGGAAAAGCATATACTGTTAGATTTTTCCAGCTGAAGGATAGGGCATCCACTTTCCATGCTTGCTTGTGATAAATCCTTGTGCAAAATCTCTGCAATTGGCAGTTGTGAGGTGAGGCAAATAGATCTATGTCTGGGCATCCCCATTTCCTTATTATCATGCTGAAGAATTGTGGATCCAGTTTCCATTCGTGGGGATCCATGAGGTTTCTGCTTAGTTCGTCTGCCAGAGTATTTGTTTTTCCTGGCAGGAATTGTGCTTGCAGGTGAACTTAAAAAGCCAATGCTGTGTCTCATAAGGTAATTGCTTGTCTGCAGAGGGGGTAGAAATGTGTACCTCCCTGCTTGTTTATGTACCACATGACCATAGTGTTGTCTGTCTTTATCAGTAACTGTCCTGGATGAAGCAGGTCCTTGAAGGCTGTCAGGGCATTTTGATCAGCTAGCATCTCTTTTTGACTGATGTGAAGATGCATCTGGTTAGCAGGCCATGTGCCCTGAATACATTTTCCTGCCATATGGGCCCCCCAGGCATAATCTGATGCATCCGTTGTCAGTGTCTGTCTTGCTGTGGGTAAACTGAATGGCAAACCCTTATTGTGGTGACAGGCTTCTGCCCACCATCGAAACTCCTGTTGCAGGCAGGGAATGAGTGCAATTACTGTTTCCAGGCTGTGGCAATGCTGAGTCCAAACACTTTTTAGATACCATTGTAGTTTCCTCATATGCAGTCTGGCATATGTAATTAGTACAATGCAGGATGCCATGAAACCCAAGGCCTGCAGGATTTTCCTTGCAGATAAGTGGGTTTTTGTTGCCAATTTCTTGTAGTAAGTAGTCAGTTGCTTTTGTTTGTCTGGCGTGTGATAAGCCATCTGGGCTGTTGTATTTAAGCTTGCACCCAGGAATATTATCTCTTGAGAGGGCACTAGTTTTGATTTCTTTTCATTTACTGTGTACCCTAGGCCAATTAGTAATCTTTTTATAAACGCCAGATGCTTTAGAAGAATGCCTGTTCCCTACTTGAATTAGGCAGTCGTCCAAGTAGGGATATATTTGAATTCCTTTTTGTCTGCAAAACGCAATTACTGGTGCCAGGCATTTTGTGAAGACCCTGGGCGCAGTAGATAAGCCAAAGGGCAGTGCAGAGAATTGGTAATGCATTGAGCCAGCTATGAATCTGAGGTATCTTCTGCAAGATTGTCTGATTGGGACATGCAGGTATGCCTCTTTTAGGTCCAAAGTTACGAGCCAAGCCTTCTTGCCCAGCATGGGCAGTAGCTGCTGTAGAGTCAACATCTTAAATTTTGGAACTTCCAGAAACGTATTTAGTATAGACAGGTCCAGTATTGGTCTCCAGGTTTTGTCCTTTCTGGGTACTAGGAAAAGTCTGGAGTAAAATCCTTGCCCCTGCTCTTGTTGTGGTACTAGCTGAATGGCCCTCATGTCCATGAGGGCTGTAATTTGTTTTTGTGCCTCTGCCCATTGATTGTGTGGCAGGTCTGGCATACCTTTTGACCTTGGTAGAGTGTAAAAATGGAACCTGTAGTCTTGGGACACTATGTTCAGGACCCATTTGTCTTGAGTAACCACTTTCCAATTTGATGAAAAAAGTAATAGTTTTCCCCCTAAGGGGGCTGCCAAAAGAAAAGTGCTTGGATCTGGTAGAGGAAAGTCATTGGGACTGTTTCCTGTAAGGTTGTCATTTGTTTTCTCCACTTTTGGAGGTAGGAGCACCCCATTGTTTAGGCCTGTATGAGCCTTGGGGCTGAGATCTGCCTCTGGGACACCTGTATCTGCCTCTTTGTGGTCTGTCTGACACTGGAAAGGACCAGTTTTTAGAAGGCCAGTTCCTGCTAAACCTGGGTGGCTGTACCTGTAAGAAATCCTTGACTGTCTGCATGGATTTTGCTTTATCCTCCATTTTTTCAACACCTCTTCTGCTTTAGTACCAAACAAAGTATCATGCTGTAATGGTGCATCTAATAATTTTGCTTTAACATGATCAGGGAGATTCTGTTCCTTTAACCAAGCATGCCTTCTAATAACAGAACCTGTAACAGCGGCCCTGCAAGAGGCCTCCAGTGAATCATAACCACATTGCAAAGTATGCTTTCCCACTTGTTCAGCTGCATGCAATAAATCCTGCAATTCCTTGTTCTCTGAACATTCAGTATTTGTCAATAATTTCTGTTTAAACAGTGACATTAAATATTGCTGATATTTAAGCATATGAAACTGACAATTTAAAGCCCTTACAGCAAGGGTAGCAGAAGTGTAGACTTTTTTCCCCCATCTGTCTAGAGCCCTAGAGTCCCTATCAGAGGGGACAGGGTTTTTTTGCAGTGGAAGCTTTGACCCCTTTGAGACCCTGAGATTTAGTTTCTGGGTCAGCAGCGGAGTTTTTATATAGGAATTTATGAGAATCCGGGACCTTGTAGTATCTGTCTGGCTTAGCAGGTGCAGGGGGTAAAGAGTCAGGGGACAGGCCGGACTCTGAAAATACATCATCTACAATGTCTAGAACAGGTGGAATAGCAAGGGGTCTGTGCTGAGGAAGTAGCAGAAAGTCTCTGAGCCTTTTCTTAGATTCAGAATAATCTTGGCTCTCCCAGTGGAAATGCTCCCTCATGGTATGCAGGGTTTTCCCAAAAGAATAATCCTCAGGAGGACAAGCTGAAAGAATGGATTCTTCAGCATCAGAATCCTCATAGGGAAGCATGGAGTAATCCTGTTCAGAAGAGAAATCAGAGGAAATAGAAACCTGATCAGAAGAATTGTACTCTGTCTCTTGCCTAGGCCTCTTATCAGGAGGGGGATGGGAGCGCCCCTGATCAAATTAATTAGGTCTTCGGACATTTTAAGCATCTGTTTTTTAGGCATGGAAGACTGAGTAGGAGAATGCTGTACTATTTTCTTTGTCTTTAGAGCTGCTTTAGTCTTTGTCTATTAGTTGAAGATGGCTTAATATATAGTTGTGCAGGTCTGAGGACACCCTCAGAAGCCGATGCCTGCTCAGCAGCTCCGGACCCATCTGAGGGAATGATTTCCAAGTGTCCAATACCTTGAGTATCCATAGGCCCAGTCGGCTCCACATGGAAGTCGGAAGCAGCCTGTGGCTCTGAGGTAGCGGGCGCCAGGGGCTACGAAAGCGCCTCACTGAGAACCGGCAACTGGCCTAGCAGAGGCTTTGCCGTCAGTTTTGGACCTCAGATGCCTATCCTTTTCTTTGTCCTTTCGTTTTTTGTAAACTCCGGTTGTCGGCTGGTCCGATGGCATTATATAATTAAATCTTCGGCCAAAGTAATGAAATGCAAAATCGAACCGACGCTTGATAGTGCGTTGGTTAAATCTAGCACTAAACCGACAGCTAGCAACATTGTGATCAGGGCCTAGGCAAGGAATACAGTAAGAGTGAAAATCCTTATGAGGTATTTGCTTCCCACAAGAAATACAATTGTTAACTTTTTCTGACATCGGTCTGGAGCAAGAAAAAGTTTCCCCAACGGGGTACTTAGCTTTAATGAAGACTTCGGTTCTGAAATTCGGATTTGAAAATCTCAGGAGTTGGCCGACCAGCACTTGCGAACTGCTTTTGCTTCGGGCACCGCACAGCAAGAAAGACTGAAGAAAATGGCGTCGGCTGCATCTTTTATACCCCTGGCGCACTGACGTCAGGGAAGAGGTGACAGCAACCGACGTCGGACCTAGACTTTGGAATTCTGGCCGACTGAGGGTAGCCTGCCAGCAGGATAACCCTAGAGTAATGACTGAAACAGTGAAACACGATGAACATCCTATATTTGTCTGTTTCTCCCACATGTTCAATGGACTTTGTAAACCAACGTGTAAGTAGCCCACTATCTTGTGCCGCCGATATTAACCTTTCATCTCTTGGTTTAAATTCACCTCTCCTTAACCATTCCTGGGTTCGTTCCTGATCAACATGAGGTTCTACCAGAACTTTTCTATACTTGCAACTATATTTATGCTTCTTCCACATTCCTTGCCTTCTCATCTGATCCTTCACCTTATATTCTTTTTGTTTTTTGGCACATTCAGTTCCTGCCTGGTTTTTACTGACTTCTGGTTTGATTTCCATTCCTGTTTGACGCAGATATGCTTCTGCTCGATTAAGCAGAGAAGTAATCTTAGATGTATTCTCCTCATGTTTCAAAACTTTCACAAAGTTTGGGTCTTGTGAGTTCAGGAGATGTGTGTGGAGTCCCACGACTGCAGATCTATACATGTAATCAATTTCAAGAAGGCTCATCCCTCCTTCAGAACAGGGAATATATATAATCTTGGTATGCACTGATTTTTACAAATCATTTGGCAGGCATGAAACATCCATCTTGTTTTCCTATTTAAACTATATAACATGTTTTGGGGCCAGTCAATCACTCCAAAACTGTAAGTTAGGACAGGAGGAGCAAATTAGGTTTATAGCTTGGATTTTGTTCCTAGATGTCAGTGTTATTTTCAGGATTAATTTAAGTCTTCTGAAATATTCCTTACTAAGTTTTATTCACATTTGCTCATGTTTTATTGTTGATCCTTCAATTCCCAAATATTTATACACTCCCTCTTGCTCAAGTTCTTTTATATAACATTCTTGTCCCAAACTGATGTTTTCCTGGTGTTGCACTTTTCCTGCTTTAAAGGTTGCTTTTGCACATTTATCAAGACCAAATAACATTCTTAGATCATCTGAAAAAGTTTTGACAACTTGCAGGTGTGCTTTCAGTTCCTCATCTGATGAGCTATACAGTTTCAAATCGTCAACAAAGAGATGATGAGAAGTCTTTACACTCTGTTGTTTTCTAGGAGCCAAATTATAGCCAAAGCCTAACCTTAGTGGGTTAAGGGCAAGGCAGAATAGCAGAATCACCCTGTAATATCCCCCTTTTAATTTTTATCTCTGGGATAATAATTTGTCCTTTATCATGGCTTAATTGCAAAGTGATCTGCCACTGTTTCACGGTCACTGTAATGTACTTAATCAGTGTAGGATGCATCGAATGTGGGATACTATCAAATGTTTTTTTTGTAGTCAGTCCATGCCATACTTAGATTTTCTCCTTTTTACAGTTCTCCACTATGACTTTATTTAACAAATGATCCTTTGTTCCGTATGACTTTCTTTTATTGCCCTTTTGTTCTACTGCCATAATTAAGTTTTCTTCTAAATGGCTATAAACTCTGTCAGCATCAATTCCAGTATACAGTTTACACATAGTTGGAAGGTAATTCTTAGGGTAGCTTGCAGCTTCACTCTTAAGTAGGAGAACTGTTTTTTGTGTTAGCCAGGTTGGTGTCTGTTCAGTGTCCGCATATAAATAATTCTTACTCATGGCTAAATCTTCATGCATATAAATAATTCTTACTCGTGGCTAAATCTTTATGCAAAGATGTTAATACTTTTAACCAGAAGTTAGGTACTGTATCTGGGCTTGGGGTTTTTTAATTATAAACTTTTTGTTTCAATCTCTCTGGCTGTTACTTCATCCCATTTCATATCCTGTACCTTTAAACTTCTTAAGTCTTTCTTTTACTACTTCTATCCAATTAGCATCTTTGTTATGTTCCACATGATCTTCATAGATACTTCTCCAAAATGTGTCTATTTCTTCTTTTTTTGGTGGTCTTTCAATTCCTTTTACCTTATTTCCCAATTCTCTACAAAACTTTTTTTGGGTCATCAATAAATTGCTTATTTTGTACTTTTCCTTTATATTTGTCTATGTATCTTCTAAGTTTTTCAGCCTGTGCTGAGATGTTTAGTTTATTATTTGCGATAGTGTATGACAAATTCTGATCTGTTCTAATACTGTGCATTGCTTTTATCAGGTCTAGCTTTCTGAGTATTTTTATTGATCTGTTCTCTCTTCTATACTCTTCTAATAGTGACACTTCTTGTCTTAGTTGCTTTATAGTTTTCTCTATTCGATACTTCCATGATGGTATTCGATTTCTCCCCTTTCTCTCCTTCACTACCCTGTGTTCTTGTGGTAGAACTTTATCAGTTATTAATTTAGCTGCACAGTAATATATCCTTTTTAATTCTGTTATAATCACATAAATCTCTATGGACAGTCCTAATGACTGTGTTCATTTGTTTTATCAAACTTCTGGCTATTTTGGGTTTTATTGACCTTCTGCAGTCTATTTCTTTCATTGATCTTAATATGTCTATCTATCTCTATTAAGTCAAGCAACTCTTCCCTTAGCTCAGTTTCTACTAGACTGAGGGCACATTTTTTTTTGTTTTTAATCCCCTGTGGGCATTCTATAGAAAGTTCTACTGCATCTTCCTGTGGCACATTCTCTTCAATTTCATCCTGTACCATCTGTTGCTCTGTCATATGAGAACTCACTGACCTATCACTCCTCAACATTAACTGCATCAGAGTTTCCACAGAGTCCTGTGCCATCCCTTGCTGTCTAGCTTCAAGTGGATATTTACACTTGTTTTCTGTGGAAGGCTCCAAAATATCTTCATATGGCACCTGACTAACTGCTTCCTATTCTACTGGTTTCCCCTTAATTTGGAGTTCCATTGCTCTGTCCCATTGTGGTGCTTTCTGAATTAGATTTTCTACACTGAATCCTTCACTTTGGAGGTACTTCATGACCTCAGTTTCTATTTCTTTAACTTCGCCATTACTGATCTCCTTTTCTACTTTTCCTCTTTGTCTTCTTATTTTTTGTATTGTAACATTTTCTATGTCTGGATTCCTTTGCCTGTATTTCTCTTCAAATATCTTTGTTGCGGCTCTTTTTGTATTGATTAGTTTTGCTTTCTCCTTTGCATAGATATTTCACCTCCTTAACTCTTTGGCTATTCTGACGTGCAAGTAAATGTCATAGATGTCTAAGGAGAACATAAAGTCACTTTTATAAGGCAACGAAGAATCTTTTGCAGGGAGATCTAGAATGTGTCTGGGGATGAACTCAATACATCTACTTAGCTCAAGAGTGGATCTGCAGTCCTTTGTCTTTTTTGAAACCAAAAAGAACATAAAATAATATCCAGACCCTCTGTGATTGGATGAGACCTGCTGACTGGCTCTCATTTGAAGGTTGTTTACATCTCTCTCTCTCTGCTTCTCTCCTTTAATGTGGCAGAACATCAAGCAGTGAAAGGGAATGAGATCTTTTGACCGCTGAATATACCTGTTCTTATCCATCCATGTGATGATCATCTAATCAGGGAGATAGAGGGACATGTTACCCCTAACTGCATCCAGATCTGGACAGCCGGTAAGCCTTCAAGGGATTATGCTGGTACTGACCAGAAGATGGGAAATTAAGCCACACTGCTCTTTTGATTATTCCTTCCTCTGGGTGAACACTGCTTCTGTAAAGGGCCACAACCACTATGACCCCTTCCAAACTGCTGGTTTTGCCACTGCTCATCCCTGTTTTAATACATTTGCTTAGGACCTCTTTACACCACCAGCACTGCAAGTCTTATCATCTCTCACTCTCCTGGAGCTTTTCTCTCCTCTGTAGCCTGAAAAGTTTAGAGCTATTAAACAGTCATTCAAGAAAGATGCCTTTAAATTCTTGAAAAAAAAACTTGTAATCCACAGCCATGCAAGGTGGCAGACCATAATGCTGGTACCTGCAGCCTTAGCAGAGCCATCCAAAGCATTAGGAGTCAGCTACATGGAAAGTTAGAAACAGATACCAATGTCATTACCTGGGAAATCAGATCTGCTTTAAGCTGTTGCTAATCCTCCAGTAATGTAATCCAGCACCCTATGAAAATCATCTGCAAGATCTTAGTGGAATCTTGATGTGTATTTTAATAACCAAGCACCCTTACAGCAAATTTAATTCTTTCCTTGATGGTGCGTATTTGTAGATTCTGAAGACATGGCTCCCTCTTAAGGGCTGGCACAACAATGAGACACTCTACAGCAGGTGACTTTACTAAAGTCGTTAGTATGCAACATCAAACCAAGTTGTGGTACTTCAGGTGGATGAAAAAGATTCCATGGCATTTAGCGAAAAAGAAAAGATTAGAGGTTGCTTTATTTATATATCTTTTGCACGATAATTGCTCATTTTTGTAACATATCATACAACAGTATACAAACATGCAGTGTCAGTGGTGTATCAGGTAGCACACTCACCTTTAGTGAAGAAGATTGTGGGTCCTACTCCCACGCCAGGAAGGCAGACTGTTGACACTGCAATGCAGCATATGGGACGTATGGAATGTGTCGGCCTTTGGATGAGATGTTAAACTGAGGTCCCATCAGCTTGAGTTGGTGGAAGCTCAGTGGGATGTAAAAGATCCCATGGCACTTACTGAAAAGAGTAGGGGAAGTTCCCCAATATCCTGATCAAATCTCCCTTAGTATTATAAAAAAAAACTTGGAGTTTCCCCTGAAAAGAGACTACTAGCCTAGAGGGACTAACCCCGTCAAAGGACGGATGGATGGATGGATAGATAAATCAAATACAGACAAATGTTACTCATTAATTATCTTCCCCATCCTTTCAACCATAGTCATCTTTCTATTTCCAACACTTCTTCATTGTCCTTTACTGTTATAAAATAACTATTCACAATGTCTTTTCCACAAACACCAGACTGTCATAAATAAAACATTATCCCATTCATTTATTTCTTAGTCCCTTCCTTATATTTACCAAATATCATATTCATGTTGATGTGTCAATGTTCTCAAACCATTTCCATTTATAAATCCAACTGAAAACTTTCCAAAAATCCCCATTTCATTTGTAATCCCGAAAACAATGCTGTGAGGTTTCTTCAACTTTACATGCAGTCTTTCCTCAAGTATCTTATATTTCATACCTCCCTTCGCAGGCAATTTACCCAATAAAAATCTGAAACAATCCTTCTTTTCATTAAAAAAAATCTTATCTCTTTTGGCTTTCTTCAATTACATCAACATCTTTTCCTACATTTTCCCATGGGGATGTAAAATGTTCTTTCATTACTTTCTTGTACCAACTTCTCTTAACATCATTTAATTCTGTTTTCCAAATCTTTATATTTTTTTCATTGTCTTTGCTGTCATATCTTCACATTCCCTTTTTTTACTTTATTGCTTACAATATATAATCAATCTTTTAAACGATAACATTCCTTTCACCATACATTTTCATGTGCCATGTTTATTACCTAAAATAAATATTAATGAATTGAAAAGAAAAACAGGATTTATTAGATTCTGCCCCTCTTACTACCTTCCTATTTTCCTCTTTCAATATACCTTTTTCAACATAATTTTTTTCATACATCTTACATATTCCTCCACGATACTGATAACCTCCTCCTTTTTATATTTTAATTCTTTATCCTTGTTTTTCATAAACTCCATTTCCTTTCATTATATTTTACTTCTTTATCTAAAAAGCTGATGCTTCTTTTCCCCCTTTCAAAAAGAACTTCTGTGTCAACAACAATCTTTTAACTTTGCCCGTATTATATTTATATAGTTTTCTCTCCTCTTTTATATTATCTGTTAATGACAACAGCAGTGGAGGTTAGGAGCCATCATACTCTTTGATCATCCATTACATAACTGGGCCTGATGAGAATGGAGCCAAGAAAGAAGCAGAAGGAACAGAATCTCGGTCTGACCTGGAAGTAGACAGGGACAGGATAAGATATATCTGTAACGGTCTACAACAAAGCTTCCAACTTAGAATAATCAACAGCTACACTTCTGTCAGGACATATCAAGTAGACAGTCCTAGGTGAGGGAGGCCAGGGGGGAGTAAGCTTGGCCATTTCAGACTCAGACCTAGAAGACTCACTAGGCCATTTGAAGGATTTAGAAGCAGACTTTAATACAGCAGAAGGTTCAATAAATCAAATCACATATGCAGAAATAGAAATAATGAATTCCACAGCTTCCATTCTTAATCTTTTCAGAATTACAGGGGCTGTAGATGACGAGAAGACTTCTCTCTCTCCCCTGTTAAAAGGCTTGTTTTAAATTTGCTGAAACTGCTCAAAAGAAAGAAAAGTAGAACAATCTCCTCTCTCATCTGTTCTTGGCTTGTAAGCCCTTAAAACTCATACAGACTGCATAAACTTATTTTGCTCAAAAACTGGCACATATAATACATTCAACTGATAAATTAGCCCCCCCCCCCCCACAGACATGACGCACAGGTCGTAAGTGGAATTTTGTGCCCTGATTTAGTATATTTCTTGAAAACCAGAAAGATCCATCTATCCTACTAAAGACAAAATAAACACACAATCAAACTCTAAGAGAAAAAAAATGTAAGCAAGGAAGCAAAAAAAAAAGTTAAAATGATGACTGGTTGGGAAAATGATGCAGAAATTTGTGGCCCAGGTAGTAGACCAAACTGCTACAAAAGTAAAAGAAGAATAAAAAGTTAAATGTTGGTGTGACCTGAAATTTGATGGAAGAATGATAATGTAAATGAATGGAAAAAAATACTAGAAATACTGTAAATTCGGAAGGATCTGGGGCCATTTTCCATTGCTGATACTTTTACTAGAGACAGACGAAATCTGAAAATGGAGAAGGCAGGCACAAAGCATTATTGGGGGGGTCTATAGACTGAGAAACATTTTTGGTGCTAAGAATGACCGACTAGATCATCCTAGGATCAATACATTATTCAAGCTACTTGATAAATTTGGTAAAATGCCATGATATAAGGTGAATAACACACAAAACTTGGACTATACTTAATCACCATTGCATACTGCCGAGTCTGCAGAGGAAACATGATTATCTAAGAAAAAGACGAAGTATTTAGGGAATATATTAGAGGCATCCATAAACAAGACATAGGTGAAGTGTGTTTGTGTGTGTGTGCCTGTGAGAGAGAGAGAGTATGCATGTGTGCATGTGTGTGTAGATTCATAAAGTTATTTTAAGAATTTGCTAAGACACTATATATGAGATGGAGTTCCATTTAGAGTAGCTTGCAATAAGTTAGTATTACTTATGGAATGTGGGCAGATGAATGTCCCTGATCCAGACATACATTACGTGGTAGTGCAGGTGAAGAGCTATTGTTTTCCAATTTGTAACAATGAAGTAGAAAGCAATTATGAAATTAACAGCAGACAATGAAGAGAATTTTGAAAAATATGCAATACGGAGTATAATTTTGCAGACAGAAAGTGAGAGAGAGTTACCTTATGTAGTGAAGCAAAAATTAGGTTTTATGTGAAACCTGCTAAACAGAGAAGGAATGCACAAATGGATGAAATACATACTGCCAGATGGCGAAAAAAAGAACAGTAATACTCTGGGAAATGGTCCTAGGCATGGAAAGAAAGGAACAATAATTTAACACACTGGCAGCAAATAACTAACAAACCTTTTGTTAGTATTGCCTCTAGAAATACTTCTATTACTCACAGAAGCCACATGTGTAACCTATGTTTCTAAAAACTAGTAAACAAAGAACATAAGGCACTAAAGTTGTGGAGAGAATAAGGGTGGCTTTTTGGGGGAAGAATCTGATGAAAAGTGTAGCAGAACATATGTTTAATGCCCAAATATACTACAAAGTCATGGATATTTACATGGAAGGGTCTCTAAAAACATTTCTGCATTCCACGAAGAATGAAAAAATGTTTTCTTATGTAGACTTACATTAGAACAAGGTAGGATATGAGTCAGTAGCTTGTCCATCCTATGGAGACAGATGATGGTACTGCTCAGCTGAGCTGTAAAATTGGGGGAGGTGCAGTTAGCTATCCCAAGCTGGTGATGACAGCCTTCAAAGGTTAATGGGAAGTATGTGAGTATGGGAGAGAATGCACTAATGGGGTAGGCATAGGATGACCTTGCAATGACTTTGTTTCGTCCAGATAAAACTTTAGCTGGCTGTGAGCATTTAAAGAATGTAAAACTCATTCTACCCAATCCTCAAAAGAAGGGTGAAAATAGGAAAGTTTGTTGACTGGTCTAGAGAAATTGCACTGACTACTTCAGAAATGAAAGAAGGGCTGGTCTTAAGGGTTACCCTGTCCGTGTGGAAAACAAGGAAAAGAGATGTCATAAGGATTTTTAACTCTGAGGTAAGAACAACTAGTAAAACTGTCTTCCAAGTACAGAATTTTAAACAGGAAGAAGATGCAGGTTCAAAAGGAGGTAGCGCTAGCTTCTCCAAAGCACAACTGAAGTCCCAAGAGGAGACACAGATCTTCTTTGTGGCCCAATATGTAGGACATCTTCCAAAAATTGTTTGACCTCAAAATGTGTACACAGTAGTGGACCTAAAAGGTAGACAAATGTGCCTTTATGCAAGAATATGCCAGACCTGAATTGAGCAACTCGCACGCTTTTATTTTTTATTTATTTATTTGATTTTGAGCAAAACCTTTGGAGTCAGAGGAAAGGCATAAAGGAATTTCCCTTTCTATCAGAATGGCAGGCCATCCATTTTCTAAGCCTGGGGATCTTTAGAGTGGAGGGAGATTTTTTTGTGGAATTCCCCACTGATGAATAATCTGAAGACAGACCTACCTGTTCAACATCCATTTATGAGGGTCTGTCTTAGATCTGCTTAGATAATCTACTGCAGTCTTCATTTCTAAAGGAACATAAACAGCCAGGAGAAAAAGACTGTACTGATTAACCACCTCTCGGACTGTTACTGCAAGTCTGCAGAGGGGATAAGACTTTGAATCTTTACAGATAATACCACTGTGATGTGGTACATTAATGAATATGGAAAGACAGAGGGTCCAGGAGTCCAGAGGTGATGTATAGATTGAAGGGCCAAAGTCTGGAGTTTCATTTCCTTAACAGGCATGCAGATTTCTGTCCTCAACTAAAGAATCTCACTGGACATTTAAGTAACATGAACATGCCTCCTCTTGCCAGATTTGAAGCATCTTTGGAAATGTCCTGCCTGGTACAGTGGACCAGAAAAGGCATTCCTGGATTGAGTGGCATCTGCTTTATCCACAAACGAAGGGCATGGCAGTAAATGGGAAGTTCAAAGGCTCTCAATACATCTACAGCACAGGTCAATTTTAGGGGCAGGATGGACTGGAACTATGCAGTCAGAAACTGTATCTTGTCTTGTGGAAACATTGTTGAGATGGCAGTCTGGAAATGCTAGATTTTGAGATGGCAGGAAGATCTATTTTTTCATGTTTTATTGTAAAGCCTAAGTGCAAAGGAAGATCCATGGTAAAGTTGAGATCTAGGATATGTCTACCTGAGGCTTGGATAAGATAGTCTAGATAGGGGTAGATATGACTACCCTGGAGCCTGCAAACGGCAGTGACTGGGCCAAGTATTTGGTGAATACCCTTATGGCTGTAAAAAGACCAAAGGGTAAAGCAAAAAATTGAAAGCAAGATTACAGGGTATTAAATCTCAAGTATTTTTTGCAAGTAAGGTGGCTTGAAATATGAAGATATGATGGATGCATGATGGACGCATGAAAAGTCTTGCGTTAAAACCTTTGTTATACTGTTGGATGAGCAATGGTTCCATACTTTCCTAGTAAATTCCTTTAGAATGGGCCAAATAAGGCATTTTTGTTTTGGGGGCTCTTGAGGAATGCCAAATGGGTCGGAGGTGAAAACCATGTTAGTTTGTATCCTTGCCCTCTGCTGAGAACCCACTAGTCAGACGTTATCAGTCTCTATTCTGGGAAAGCATGAGATAACTTGTTTGAAACAGACAGAGGGGAGAAGCCGAATTGGGTTGCGGGGGTGACAGGAGACGAAGAAGCCAATAGTCACAAACTGGTAGGTTTGTCTGGAAAGGGTTTTTTTATTCCTTTGAAGTAGGGCTTAGATTTTTCCTAGCACTTTACTTCGCAAACTTTTTAATTTCCACATTTCAGAAAAAAAGGGGCCAATCTTGGAAAGGTGACAGTAGAGAGGTAAATCTTGCATAATCTTAACTCTGTCTGACAGGCTTTTAAAGATTTCCACAGCAGTGGTTCCAAAGACCGTCTCCTTATCCAGGGGGGACATCTAATAACTTGCTTTTGACACCTTCAGGTAAAGACTGGAGTCTCAACCAACAGTATCCCTTTAGGACATGTATCTTGAAGAAATGCAACTATAGGGTATCAGCTGTATCACAGCTAGATTTGATGGAATGCCTAACAACTTGCGTAGTGGAACTGATGGAAAATAATAAAGTTTTATCATCAGACTCAGGCAGGTTAATAAGGAGTTTATTCACTTCTTCCATAAGTGTTCAAAGGTACCTAATCATATGGGCTTGATAGTTAACAAGCCCAGAAAGAAAGAATATCAGAAATGTATACCACTTTCCTTACCTGTACATAGCCCTGCTACCTTTATCATTAGGTAGGACACTGCAGATGGAAGTAACTTGGTGGGTCTGCCCAAATCCACAGAAATCACTACATGTTCTGAGGAAAGGTTGTTAAAATCCAACAGCATGGGTTTCTTAGGTGCTGGGAATTGTGCTTCACTGTTTAAGGAAGCAGCGTCAAAAAGTATCCTGCAAGGCAAAGCACTGGAGATTCCCATAATTAACAAATCACAGTACCCTTTTGGTATATCAAACACCAGCTACCTTCAACTACAAGCTATGCCTAACCTTTAATACAAGGTCTTCAACGGAAAGTTCTTCTAAAGGGGGATCTGGGGCAGTATGATCAATTTCTGATTCAAAACCAACAGTAGAATGAATTGGACAGGAATAAGCTAAAGGAATCTACCTAAAAATGTGAATCTTCCTCTTCAGAGGATGAATCCTCTCAGTCAGTCAGTCAGTCACTCACTCACTCTGAAGAGAAAGTGTTAGAAGATAAAGAGAAAAAATGATGACGCTTTAAGCACATAGTACACTTTAAAAGCCTGTAGGAGAAAAATCAAACAATTTGCTCTGTGGGTTCCTAGTAATAGGAGTGCTTCTTTCTTAAGAGTATCAACATAAACATAATAAGGATCTGACCCCTGACATACCGCAATCTGGGTACTGGGTATTTCGCGGACTAAAATTTGAGCAGTGCCTTCAGTTCCCTTAGATATAACAAGCAGAAGTTCCCACTTTTTTGCAGTCAAAACCAGCCATCTGCTCAGTCAAGCAAGACATGCCAAGATGCTGCATGTCATCAGCCTTTAACTGGGTTGAATCAGAAGAAGCAGACAATATTGGGTGGTCTGAGGGCTCACCAACTAACACAGCAGGGGCATCACCAGACAACAGAAGCTGCAGACTTCAATGTTTTGAGCTTCTTTGGCCACTGAGGAATGCCACTGTGGGAAGACTTAAGAGGCCATCCTACCTCATGCAACTTCTGTTTCTCAAGAAATATTTTGAGAGAAAATAAGGGACTCTAATGTTTTGCGTGCAAAAGACTAATCAACGGGACACTCTTGTACAGTTCTGATTAGATTCTAAGCAGAATAAAACACTTAGTATGACTATCTCTATACAGAATCTGCCTCCCACACTCATATTTACCCCACCCAGTTGACATGAAAATTATTACATTTTAGTCAAAAATTGAAGGAGAGAGGAAGATTACTCAATAGGAATACCTATCTGCCCAACACAAAGCACAGGCCGCATGGCTTACAATCCAAACTGAAAGCAAAGTCGCAATGTTCCAGCTGACAACGAAAAAATTAAAGGAGTTTTATGTCTGTACATCTCTTAAGTACCTTCACAATCTTGTACTCAAGACATATGTCAGACATAGTCTGCAAGAGGAAAACACCTAAGCTTTGATATGATGGCCAGATATATGGTATCCTTAGCAGGATACTTCCCATATGTAGTAAATACTACAACAGTTATCAATGAAGAACATCTAATTTTACTCTCTTTCTCTCTCTCTGTCTCTGAAAACTTAATTATACTTCATAAACTCTGATCTGGTGGCACAGAGAGACAAATCCTTGATCAGAGCTCAGATAACCTGTGCACGATTAGTGACTCAGGTGACTGACAGCAACAGGGAGAGATGGGCGTTACCACCCCTGGTGGGAAGATGGTTCTGTTGGCATCTTCTAAGATGATATCTGGTAGAGGCTGGGGACATCACAACTGGGAAGTGTAATCCAAGAGGGAAAAATAGGGTGTGGGACATGGCTGAGCTGCTCCAGAGGTGGGGCAATACATCATACAGCCCCACTGTGTACCCACCCCTCAAACTCTACCACAGAGTCCAGAAGAGAGAGTGGTGACATGAGGTTGGCAGTATAAAGTTAAAAAAAAAAGTTTGATTGTGACATGTAGGGTCTATATTAGATCAGCGAATGCTTAAAAAAGCGAACGCTGATTGATCGACCTTATGTAAGCGAAAGCTTACAGTCTCGAACTGTCAGATCAGCGATTTTCTTCCTAGGGAAAAAAAATCGCTGATCCAAAACACATACACACAACACAAGCACACCAAACAAACATAAATCCACACACATACACCTAAAATCTGACACCTAACCCTACACTAAACTATGCACACACCACTAACTATCCACTTACCTTAACCCAAACCCTAACCCTAAGGTCCGTCACTATCGCACACTCAACTCACCCGCTCCCTAACCCTAACTCACCTAAATCCGCCCTAACCCTCATGTCCACACAATCGCACACATACCTAACCCGAGCCCTAACCCTAACTCACCTAACCCACCCTAACACTCACATCCACACAATCGCACACTTACCTGAATCCGACCAGTAACTTTCCACCACAGCACTGAAAATACTGAAACAACAGAAACAGACAACCAAATTCTTTCCCTAGGAAAAAATGTGAGTTTCTGTTGCTTCGGTATTTTTAACTTTTGCTAAAATAAGGTCGATCAATTAGCGTTCGCTGATCTAATAATGACCCGACATGTAGACCCCCCCCCCTTCAAATACTGTAAAGCTCTGCAACTGGTCCCAGCTGGTAGATATGACAATGGACAGAGCACAGGGGGTAGAAAGTCCATTGGATGAAGCAAAGGGAGTCAAGAGAGAGCTGAAAAAATGGTTACCCTACTTGATGCACTTTTTTCATTTAATTTAATCAGAAACAACCATCACACTTATAGATCTTGCAGAAAATTCAAGTACAGCTCCCTCAATTTTTTGGAAAGTTCCTGAACTTCTTTCTCATAACTCTTAAATTTAAATACAAAAATGGCTTTACTGGTAAGTTCCATTCTGACAGTCATTTTGAAAAGTTTTGCTTGAGGAGGGCAGATCAATGGCAGCTCTCCCTGTCTGCAGCCTTGGCGTTTTCTGGCTGTTTACTCATTTTTCCTAAAGTTGACCAATCTCTATGAAAGTCTTACCTTCATTAAAGCAAAATATCTTACACTCTGACTGATATATCCAGCTGTGTTTAAGTCTCCAAGTTTTCTGCATCTCCTAATCACTGGTGCAAATTTTATTCCTTCTTTGTCTCTTCATACCAGAGAACTCACTCTCAAAGATTCTGGTTTCCCAGACATTTAGTACTTTATCCCTCTGCCACATTTTAGTCAACATTTCCTTCTGCTGGAGAGTTTAAAATGTTACTAATACAAGTCTTGGTAACTTTTCTGCAGAGAGATTTTCTGCATAAACTCAAATAGGTCATTTTCCTGCTGAGAACAGTTCACTTGATTTGCTCTTTCATAGAAATGTGAACAGTTTATCATGCCCTCCATTTTTTCTGGCACAGCTGTGAATTATTGATTAGTGATCCATCTTCCAGTTTAACCAGTTTCTGTTTAAATTTCTTTTTATTCCGCTTCAGACATCTTTTTTCTTTTACTTCGAGCTCAGATTTCTGCAGTGTCTTTAGTCCACCTTAATAGCTGCTTAAGGCTTCCTCAGACTTATCATTTCTCATGTTATTAGTCTTTATGTACTTTTCCTCTGTTTTACTTAACCACTTCAGAGTACATTTATTAAAATGTACTGTTTTCAATACTGCATATTACTAGTCTTTTCTGATGTACACTTGAAAAACTGTTTTTGCTGTTATGGCCTTTTGGGTGCAACACAACACTACTTGTTTATTACACTAGCATGGTTAAAACTGTGGGCACTCTAGAGACATGCAAAGGAATGCAAACAAGGGTAAAGCATTCCTCAGAGTTCAATGTTTAAATAATAATGGTGACCTGGTGGGCCGGGTAGTTCTACAGGAGTGATCCCAGTCTTGTGCTTTACTATAGATTTAAGGGCTTTAATTGGTGATGCTGCACCACCTGCTTCCACTGGCATAATCGTCTTGACTTCTGACCACTCCACCTCAAAAATTAATGCAAAATTTTACATGCAATTTGACACGGCTATGCAGCAGCAGCAATGCTGTTTGGTACTCAAAAAAATGCTTGGGTATGAGAAAAATAATAAGAGCACCCAAGTAACACAGCGAATATACAATCTTACAGAATTTACAGACGTCCAGCTAGTTACGGCATTTACCTTTTTAGTTAATATCCACAGGACAGTATGCAATATGTGTATGTGGAACTACTTGTTAACTGTAACATGGTAGTAAATCTTTTAAGTACATAGGCTCTGGGTGAAGAGCAAACTGGAAATGACATTACAATTGCGTCTGCAACCTCTGTAAATAATTTACAAAGAATATACTCAGCTCAAAAACAAGATCTTCAGATTCATTAAAGGATCACAGCAAAGTGAGCATCACTGCCCAACTCCTCTCAAAGCAGTGCAGCTTCCAATAAATCACAAGCTAAGGTTCTGCTTTGTCACTTGGTTTATACGTGTTAACCTTAACGTCTGACCACTTTGCAGAACTTGACATTTAGACTAATTAAAAAAAAATGAAGTCTAGTATCTCGATTTAAAAATCGGTTCACAATCCTCATCATGTATTAACACTTACTCCCAAAGCTTTCTCCAACTTCTCTTATCACAAACACACAACTGCTGACTTTAGGTTCCTTCACTCAAGTTACTGCTTCAAAGTAAAGCGCAGAGCTGTTACATAATGCATCTTTTTCTTACGATACATCTGCTTTAATAAAGGTCTAAGGTACAGAAGGTCTCTACAAGGATTTTAACAATTATTTGTTAACCTAAACATCTGAGTGCAGACCGGATGCATAGCAGTTAGAGTTACAGTGCTTCACCATTTAGTCTGGTTCTTGGCTGGGTTGCCCTCTCTACAGATTCTGTACCTCCACTCTGTCCCTGCACATGTTAATGCCAGGTGCTACTGCTTTCTCCCACATCTCAAACGCATGCTGTGGTTAAATTTGCGAACGTTCAACTTGGTCAAATGTATAAGTATGAGCGAGTATGCCTACTTAGCAAAGGGCAGGTGCCCCTTCCAGGATTACTTTCTCTGCTTTGCTTGCACTATGCGCCATGATAGGCTCTACTCCCCCAGGACTAAAACCCGGATTAAGTTGGTAGTTTCAGAATGATATAAATATATATTTTTCTTCTTTTGCTACAAACAGTTGTGACTGAAAAGGGGCCCTAGTAGTCTATTGCATCTACTAGTTCCTTTCCTGTAACAAAACAAAAATAAAACTAGAAGTAAGGACTACTTTGTGAAACAGAAGAAAATACAAAATAAAAAATACACTGTCAAACAACACAGATGAGGAATTCACACATGAAACTACATGCTTTTGCTAGTTGCATCAACTGAAAACAAATTAAAACATACATCATGTAAAACAAAACAATTTTCTACAATAGTTTGTGCATGTTCCATAGCAATTATCCTCAGAATCAGGTGAAAAAATTGCTGCCGTTTTGGCTGTATAAGGTCATTCATACAGCACAAACAGAAACAGAATGCGACACCTGTAAATTTAGTACATTTTCCAACAAACCTTTTCAAACACAAAAGAACCATGGCTGTACTCTATGTTATGCTTCAATATATCACCTCTGTCTATTATCAAAATGTATTTACATGTCAGTCATTCATTCTCTGATCACTCACTTTATCCATTTCAAGGTTGCCGGGGAGCTAGACCCCAGCCCAACACTCATGGGGAATAATACAGAGAAATTAATTCAGGAGAGGACACCAAACTGCGCACACACACACACACACACACACACACACACACACACACACACACACACACTCAACTCTTGCATGCTCACATGCATACACACGCATACAATCCTCCCTATCTCCATATTACTTTTAGGTGTGTGTGTGTGTGTGTGTGTGTGTGTGTGTGTGTGTGTGCACGCGTGTGCATGTGCTCACATACACGGATATCTACAACAATACAGAGGACTGCAAACTCACCTACAATATGTCTTTGGGATGCAGGGAGGATACATAGACACTGCACTGAATGCATTCCAACAAAGAATGGAGTCTGAAAAAAGTACAATTTTGTACCTACCATAAATGTAGATGTTCGAGTGCTCATACAGCTGCAGTCATAACAGATGGGGTTATCCTGCCGTCAGGCAGGTCCTCGGTCGGACGAATTCCAAAGTCTAGGTCCGGCGTCGGTTGTTGTCGCTTCTTCCCTGACGTCAGTGTGGCAGGGGTATAAAAGAGGCAGCCGATGCCATTTTCTTCAGTTTTTCTTGCCCCAGATGTCAGGTGCCCCCAGAAGGAAGGCAAACATAATGTTATGCAAAGATGCAATGTTGATAAATCAAAAACAGTAGCTGCAAGCAAATACACCATAAAAAGAATACCCCAAAAAGGTTATATGAAAAGTGTTTGTCATAAGGCCTGTCCTAAGAGGGGATGGAGGAAGGGAAACCTGGACTGCAGCTGTATGAGCACTCGAACATCTACATTTATGGTAGGTACAAAACTGTACTATGTTCATCGTGCATACAGCTGCAGTCATAACAGATGGGTAGAATCCCAAAGCTAAGTAAGGGTGGTAGGCACTAAGTGGAACTAGGAGGGGCTAGGATGCCCTGCAGGACTGCTGTGGCAAAGCCCGCTCTAGATATTGAGTATAGTGGGAGGTGATAGTGCTTGGAGAAAGTGTGCACTGAACTCCAGGTGGCTGCTTCCAAAATGTCCTTGGTAGGGACCCCCCTGAGGAAGGCTGCAGAGGTAGCTGTGGCTCTGGTGGAGTGGGATCTGATGCATGCAGGCACAGTTTTTCCATGAAATGAGTAACAAAAGCATATGCAGTGGGCTATCCATTTTGAAATTGTCTGTTTGGAAATAGCCTTTCCCTGAGCACCTGCAGCATAGGACACAAAGAGTTGCTCAGATTTCCTGAATGGCTTTGTTCTGTCCAAATAGTAACAAAGTTGTCTGTGAATGTCCAAGGAATGTAGTAGTCTTTCCCCTTTGTTTTGTGGATTAGGATAAAAGGTAGGTAAGTGGATAGTCTGATTCAAAGCTACACTGGATACTACCTTTGGCATAAAGGTAGGGTTGGTTCATAAGGAAACTCTGTCCTGATGGAAAATGATGAATGGTTGCACAGCCATGAGGGCCTGTAGCTCTGAAACCCTGCGTGCTGAGGTGATAGCCAGAAGAAAGGCTGTTTTCCATGACAAGTACTGTAACTCTGATGAAGAAGCTGGCTCGAAGGGAGGAAGGGTCAGCTTTTCCAATACGAAGTTGAGGTCCCAAGCAGGGACTGGTGGTTTCCTTGGGGGTTTTATATTCTTTGCCCCTCTGAGGAACTGCCTTAAGACAGGGTGAGAGAATAAAGGAGGATCTGTGTTGTAATGTGCAGAAATGGCTGAAGCGTGGATCTTGATGAAGGAGAAGGAAAGTCCATTGTTTAACATCTCAGCTAGGTACTGTAAAATTTGAGGTATATTTATTACCCAAGGATTCTGTCCCTTTTCTTGATTCCAGGCACAAAATCGTTTCCATTTGGCGGAGTAGGCCTTTCTAGTAGAAGGTCTTCTGGCCTCCAAGATGACATCCTGCACCTCCTTGGAGAGGAGAAACTGTTGAGAAATCAAGGAATTCTCCATGCGGCTAGATTTAGAGTTATGAGATTGCTGTGAAAGGTTTTGTAGTTGTGCTGGGACAACAGAAGAGGGACTAGAGGTAGGATCCATGGTGGGGAATGTGTCAGGCTCTTCAGGAGCGGATACCAGTGTTGTCTTGGCCAGTCTGGAGCAAAGAGAATCATTTTCGGCCTCTCTGCTCTGGCTTTTAATAGAACTTTGGGCAGCAGAGGAAGAGGTGGGAAGGCATAGACTGTCAATGTTGCCCAATTGAAGGAAAGTGCGTCCACTTTCCAGGCCTGTGGATGGTAGGTCCTTGAACAAAATTTTTTCAACTGGCAATTTCTGTGGGTAGCAAAGAGATCTATGTCTGGCTGTCCCCATGCCCGAGTTATCTTTGTGAAAACTTGAGGATGCAACTTCCATTCGTGTGGATCTGTCATATTTCTGCTTAGGTTGTCTGCCAGTGTGTTTTCCTTCCCTGGCAGGAATTGTGCCTGTAGTTGAATTTGCAGTTCCAGTGCTGTGTTCCATAGGGTCATGGCTTGCCTGCACAGGGGGTATGAATGCGTTCCCCCCTGTTTGTTTATGTACCACATCACTTTGGTGTTGTCTGTCCTTATCAATAGCTGGCCTGCATGTAGTAGGTCTTTGAAGGTCAAAATAGCCTTTTGTACGGCTAGCATTTCCTTTTGGTTGATGTGAAGGTGCTTCTCTTTTCGGGTCCATTTTTCCTGAATGCACTGATCTGTCATGTGTGCTCCCCAGGCGTAGTCTGAGGCGTCTGTAGTGATGATTTGAGTTGCTTGAGGTACACAGAATGGAAGACCTGTGTTTCTTTGGCAAGCTTGAGTCCACTACAAAAATTCCTTTTAAAGGCATGGAATGAGTGGTATAATTGCTTCCAAGCTGTGGCTGTGTTGAGACCATAAGTTTTTCAGGTACCATTGAAGTTTCCTCATATGCAGCTTTGCACATGGGATTAGTAGGATGCAAGATGCCATGAATCCCAGAGCCTGCAGGATTTTCCTTGCAGTTAGCCTGGTGTAAGTTGCCATTTTTTTGAAGTATTGAGACAGTTGCCCTTGCTTTTCTGGCGTGAGGTAGGCCATCTGGGTGGTTGTATCCAAGCTGGCACCCAGGAAAATTACTTGTTGAGAGGGTATTAGTTTTGACTTCTTTTTGTTGACTGTGTATCCTAGGAAGTTCAACAGTTTTATTACAAACGCCAGGTGCTGCAGTAGTATGTCCTTGCTGTCCGCTTGGATCAGGCAGTCATCCAGATATGGGTAGATTTGTATCCCTTGTAGTCTGCAGAAGGCGATTACTGATGCCAGGCATTTCGTAAACCTCTGGGCGTAGTAGATAAGCCAAAGGGCAATGCAGAGAATTGGTAATGGGTTGAACCTGCAAGAAATCTGAGGTATCTTCTGCAATCTTGTCTGATAGGGACATGCAGGTATGCCTCCTTGAGGTCCAATGTTACCAGCCAGGACTCCTTGCCCAGCATGGGAAGAAGCTGCTGTAATGTGAGCATCTTGAATTTTGGCACCTGTAGATATGTGTTTAGGATGGATAGGTCTAAGATAGGTCTCCAATCTTTGTCTTTCCTTGGTACCAGGAATAGTCTGGAATAAAACCCTTGATCTTGTTCTTTTGCAGGTACCTCTTGAATTGCTTTCATGTCCATGAGAGCTGAAACTTGTTTTTGTGCCTCTGCCCTTTGATGTTGTGGCAGGTTTGGCATGCCTCTCATTTTTGGAAGGGTATGAAAGTGGAACCTGTAGCCTCTGTCTATAATGTCCAGAATCCATTTGTCTTTTGTAACAATATGCCAATTTTTTGAGAATAATGCCAGTTTTCCGCCCAAAGGTGCTGCCATTAAAGCTTTGCTTGGCAGGTGTAGGGGGAAGTCATTGTGTCTGTTTTCTAAAAGACTGTGATCTATCTTCTCCACCTCTTGGAGTAGGTGCTTGCCACTGTCTGGCTCTGAAAGATCCTTGAGGTTGCCCTCTACCCCTTGGGCGCCTGTATCTGCACCTTTGAGGTCTGTCCGTGGCTGGAAAGGACCAATTTTTTGAAGGCCAATTTCTGCTGAAACGTGGAGGCTGTACCTGCAGGAAATCTTTCACTGTTTGCATTGATTTTGCTTTTTCCTCCATTTTCTTTAGCACCTCCTCAGCTTTAACACCAAACAATACATCTTTTTGAAGTGGTGCATCTAATAATTTAGCTTTGACATGATCTGGTAAGGTTTGCTCTTTGAGCCAAGCATGCCTACGTATAACAGAACCCGTAACTGCAGCTCTACATGAGGCCTCTAAAGCATCAAAACCACACTGCAAGGTATGTTTACCCACTTGCTCTGCACCATGTAACAAATCCTGCAACTCTTTTAAATCTGGTTGGTCTGGTTGTGTCATCTTGCTTTTCAGCTGAGATATCAAAAACTGTTGATACTTTAACATATGGAACTGACAGTTTAATGCCCTCATGGTTAAAGTGGTCGAGGTGTACACCTTTTTCCCCCACCTTTCTAAAGCTCTGGAATCTCTCTCTGAAGGTAATGGGTTTTTAGCAGTAGAGGTCTTAATTCCCTTGGGACCCTGTGAAATAGTTTCTGGGTCAGCAGTATGGCTTTTATATAGGAACTGGTGAGAATCAGGAACCCGGTAATACCTGTCTGGTTTAACAGGAGCTGGAGGCAAAGAATCTGTATTAAGGCTGGCTTCTGTGTACACATCATCCAATATATCTAAAACAGGAGGGATAGCCAGAGGCCTATGCTGAGGGAGCAGAAGAAATTCCCTGAGCCTTTTGTTGGAATCTGAGTAATCTTGGCCTTCCCAGTGAAAGTGTTCCCTCAGTGTATGCAGGGTTTCCCCAAAAGGGAAGTCCTCAGGAGGGGAGACCGAGGGAATAGACTCCTCTGTATCAGAGTCTTCGAATGGAGAATAGGCATAATCCTGGTCCTCAGATAGTTCTGAGGTAATAGAAGCTTGATCTGAGGAAGGGTAGTCTTCCTCTAGTCTGGGTCTTTTGTCAGAGGGGGGTTGAGAACCCCTGATAAGAGTAATCAAATCCTCAGCCATTTTAAGCATCTGTTTTTTAGGCATGGTGCCTTGAGAGGGGGTCTGAGGAACCTGTTTTTTGGTTTTCATGGCTGCATTAGATTTAGTGAAGGCTTTAATAGAGAAGGAGGAAGGCCTGAAGACCCCTTGAGAAATGGCAGGCCTGTCTAAATTCTGAGTTTCCCCGCCAGGAGTGGCGTCGGAGTCTGTAGTAGGAATGGGAGCCGAGGAGCCTGCGACCTCTGGTACTGAAGACACCGGTAATGCATTGTCATCGGTACTCAGGGGCTGCGTAGGCGCCTCGCTGAGTACCGGAGAACCGGTAGTCGGCCTTAGCGTGGTTTCAGTAGGTGGCGCGGACCTCGTATGTCGGTCCTTATCTTTGCGTTTTTTGCTCAAAACTGGAGTCGGAGTATCCGACGACATAATATAATTAAATTTTTTGCCAAAAAAGTGAAGGGCGAACTCCGCCCGATGCTTAATAGTGCGCTTATTGAATCTAGCACAAAAACGGCAGGCCGAGACGTCGTGGTCTGGGACTAAGCAAGGTATACAGAAAGAGTGGAAATCCTTATGCGGTATTTGCTTCCCACATGAAATGCAATTATTAACTTTGTCTGACATCGGTCTGAGGCAAGAAAAGTTTCCCCAACGGGGTACTTAGCTTTCAAGAAGACTTTGGCTGAAATACTTTCTTAATCTCAGGAGCTGGCCGACCTGCACTTGGGAACTGCTTCTGCTTCAGGCACCGCGCGGCAAGAAAGACTGGATAAAATGGCGTCGGCTGCCTCTTTTATACCCCTGCCGCACTGACGTCAGGGAAGAAGCGACGACAACCGACGCCGGACCTAGACTTTGGAATTCGGCCGACCGAGGACCCGCCTGACGGCAGGATAACCCCATCTGTTATGACTGCAGCTGTATGCACGATGAACATCAAGTGCTTAAAAGCAGCAATACTAACCATTGCACTTCAAAAGAATTCCCTTCATTGTGTAGCAAAGTAAGGGACTATAAATTTATACAAAATTATTAAGAACTTCAAAAGTAACTGCCAAATAAAAATTCTGCAGCATACAGCTAAAATAACAAATCATGACTACATGTAACTTGCCTTTTATGTTGAGAAGCTGTTCCTGTAAAATGCCAGCAGAGTAGCCAGAAGAAGCCTGTAAACCGTTTGCCTCCTCAGTAGTTGGGCTGTAAATAAACAATTTCTAAATGAGATTCTGCTATTAGCAAGCAATAAACATACAAGGAATAATCTACAAGTCGTTTTAATAAAAAAATACAGTTGTGCAAGAATGTAACCAGAGCAGCAGATTACCCACTTATCAGTGCTCGGCATGTACCTGACCAGATGTGCTCAACAGCTTGAACACCCACAAAGGTTCCATATCAGGAGAATCCAGATTATAAACACATTGTCCTATATGGATTTCCTTTAAGCCCCATCTCTGTACTCGTCTCTTTCAGGTTACTGAGAGGCAAACTATGCCTGGCAGACAAGGTATCCTTCAGCACAGCTATAACAGACATTTTGCACATCTGCAAAATGAACAGCATCAGAAACACTAAATCCAAGGTTTTAAATTTTGCTTGTGACAAACAGGACATGTTGGTGATACAGATATGTGTCTCAGAGGATCCCCATGCTCTGGAATAGGCTCCCAATACATGTGAAGCAGAGTCCATCCCTAAACCCATTTACATTTATCTTGGCCAATGGATGGTAAATCGGAATTTCACGCCTGGTCTGGCCCCCATGTCTCTAATAGACAGCAACCATACCCAAACTAATAAACTCTGCACATAACCTTTAGAAACTTCCTAGCTAACATACCCCCTCCTAATAACCACCCATGAAAGGACAGGGACACAAATGGGTTGGATTGTGTGGCTAGGTTTATAAAGAGCCTGGTGGTCATTAGTCTTGTGTATACCTATGAACCTATTCCTTACTATAGCGATATCCTGCAGAGGGTAGCCATATGTTTGGCCAGCATACCAAAGGCCAGGCCCTTCCATGCACTGTACATCAGATGTATAGCTTACATCTGAAGAGTAAAGTACATAAGTGATGTTTGAGCACAAAGCCTTCAGAACTGAACTGCCCCAAAAGAGGAGGAGCAGCAAAATGAGGGGGGAAAAGGAACATGGTATATGTACGAACAGATAAAGTCTTACCCTCATCCAGAAGAAAAAGAGAAAACTCAACAGGGGGGAAGGAAGGAGGGGGAGACAAAATGATGCAACAGTGATAAGTAGAACATCTACTGTTACGGCAAGTTCTTACACAACTATAACCATGTCGTCCTTCCTTTAACCACTGTTGCAGTATTCCTTACTACAGAAAGTACTAAAGCTACTATAAAGAATGTCAGGAGAAAGAAGGAACAGAGGAAATGTTTAAAAAAAAAAGAGGATTTTCCTAGCAGAACCTGCTCTGGCCCTTGAAAACACATCCAGCTTGCAGTGCTTAGTAAAAGTATGTACAGAAGACCAAGTAGCACTTTCTGCAATGAATCTAGCATCGAAACCCTTAAAGTTCCAGAAGAGGCAACTGCCCTAGTAGAACGAGCTGAAATAGAAGTAGGAAGCCGTTTGCCATGAAATTAATAACAAAAAGAACTTGCTTTAGAAATCCAATTAGGAAAGGTTTACTTGGAAACTGCTAAACCCAATTTCTTTTTCTGAAAAGAAACAAGAAGTTGCTCAGATTTTCTAATAACTTTACTCTTATCTAATTAGTACCCAAGCTGTCTTTGCAAATCCAAAGAATGGTGAATCCTCTCACTGTTATTTTATGGAGAAAGAAGGAAAGAGGGAAGATGGATGGTCTGATTCAGACACATCACTGACAACTTTAGGCATAAAAGTACAATTGGTTATAGGAGAAACAATGTGTCTATGGAAAACTAAAAAATTGAGGAGAAGCCATAAGAGCCAGAAGTTCAGAAACTTTTTGGCAGAAGTCATAGTCACCAACAAAACAGTTTTTCATGTACACATTTTCAAAGCAGAAGTAGCTGTTGGTTCAAAAGGTGGCTGGATTACTTTTTCAAAAACATAGTCCAAGTCACAAGAATAAGGAATAACTTTTCTTGGAGGCCTAATATGAAGGAAGCTTTTGAGAAACTGTTTGATCTCAAAACTAGAAAAGTGCTGGATCCAGAGGCAGACAGGGAGAACTAGCTAACAAATGTGCTTTAACAGAAGAACATACAACACCATAATTAAGCAACACACAAATAATAAAGAGCAGTAGAAACACCCACCAAAAGATTATCCTGCTCATTGTGACACCAATAAGCAAATCTCTTCCACTCAACAACATAAGATTTTCTAGTAGTGGGTTTTCTTGCCTCGTGCAAAACCTTAAGCACATCCACAGGGTTATGATTCCTTTTAGGCCACGTTTTTCTATCACCCAGTGTCAATTTTATTGTGAGACGATGAGGGTGAATTATACAGCCCTTGTCCTGTGTGGGTATAGCCATCCTTTGAGGTAACTTGTAATGAGTACCCCGGCCATGTGAAAAAGAACAGAAAACCAGTACTGTCTGGGCCAAAAGGGAATTTAACATGATCTTTTGTAGGACCTTTGGCAACAGATGAAGAGAGGGAAATGCATACAGGAACATCCCTCTCCTAGAGAAAACACAGAGCAGTCTCCAAACCAGAGGACTTGACACTCTGGAACAGAACTTGTTGAGTTGTCTGTTCTGAGGTGGAAGCAAACTGTTCATCTGTGGGGTACTTCTCAAGTGGATTAATGTCCTGGAAAACCTCACTGTGTAATCTATTCATGAGAATATGTCCTGGATCTTCTCAGACTGTCTGCCAACTACACTGTTTTCTGAGAGAATCAAGCCTGCCAGAAGAATCAACTGATGGCATATGGCAATGTCCTATGCTATGAGGGCTAGTATATAAAGGGTGTAAGACTCTGAACTCCCCCACCCCCGTGTTTGTTAATGTACTGCATAACAGTGGTGTTGCCCATAAAAGACCTTGAGAGGACCTGGAGACCAGAGGTAATGCAGGACCTGAACAGCCAGTGTCAAAGTTTTCATTTTCTTGACACTGACATTGTTGTTCACCTCCGAGGAGACCAGACACCCTGAACCCTGATACTGTTGGAACAAGTCCCCCAGGTTAGGTATCAAGCATCTATGTGAACAGCTCCTGAATGGGGGGAAGATACCAGAAAGAAAAGACCTTGACTTAGAAATATCTGGTTGATCCACCAAAGAAATCGGAGATGGATAGAATGGCAAAGGATTTCATGAGCACAGGTTATAAAAGTACCCTTATCAAAAATACTAGAGAATTAGAAATTAGTAAAAGGAATAATCTGGCTACACCATATTTTAATTCTACAGGTAATTATAACATCATATCTGAATCTAGTGATAGTAACTTTAGTACTGGTTACCTTATGAAGTTACTGATACTGTTAAATGTGTTATAGAGAAGAACTTGGCTATGTTAACTTCTAACTCAAATATTTACAGTATTGTAGGGGATAGACTTAAATTTATTTTTAAGAAAGAAAGGAACCTTAAATAGCTTTTACGTTATAAGGATGTAAAAGTTAGCTATAGTGGTAACAGACTAATTAAAGGAAATGGGACTATCCCTTGTTTTAAATGTAATTATTGTAATGATATTAATACTGATGCATCTTTTAGACATCCGATCAGTAAGAAGCCCTTCTTATTTAAAGAATCAGGTAGTTGTTCTTCTGAAAATGTAGTTTATCAAGCTGTGTCTGCTGTTTTCATATTCATCTTACCTATATAAAGAAAGAATTGGTGCCCAGCTCTCTGATATTCATAGAAAAGTTGAAACTAACACAAAGAGTAAACATATACACTAGCTAATGATGTTGAACATAAATTTAAATTTAGGGTCTTACAGAAAATCACTCAAGATGTGCAAGGGGGGGGGGGGGGTTTAGTTACAAGAACTGAAATGGAAGAAGACAAATGGATTAATTATTTCAGAGCCGACAATCTACCAGGGTTGAATAGTACCAACAGTATCAAGCCACTTTTAAAAGCTAGATGTGATTTTTTTATACAAGTATGTACTTTTTCCATATTTTACACACACACACACACACACACACACACACACATATATATATATATATATATATATATATATTTTTTTTTTTTCTCTTGCATACATACTTTTGTTTCTATTATATCTATTTATGTATGTTTTATAATGTTTAGGGCTGCTGTATGGAATTTTGAAATGTTTGCTTTTAATTAGATTATAATTATATAATTAGATTATATTATGTTGTTCTTCTTTCGGCTTTTCCCGGCTAGGGGTCGACACAGCGGAACTCTGGTCCGCTAATAATTGGCAGTGGATTTTTTATGGGTGCCGAGGTGCCAGCTCGACGCCCAACCTTCGATGAAGGCACGCCCATTCTACGCATGTTTTTCAAACGCCACTCGACCGTGGGGAGGACATGCAGACTCCACACAGAAGGCGCTCCAGCCAAGAATCGAACGGAAGAACCTCTTGCTGTGAGGCAACAACGCTACCGCTGCACCACCGCGGCTTCATAATTATATTATATTATATATAATTATATTATATATAATTATATTTCAGGGTAAAATTAGATAATGTCTACACTTGCCTTAATTTAACAGTATAAAGTTGAGTGACTGTGCAAAGTAGCATACCTTTTCTTAAGGTTCACTGAGTGGTTTCTAACAGCTAACTATTGATCTGGGTCTGCCCGCTCCACCCTCGCTACACTCAGGATTCACTCCGCTCCCTTACCCTGCCCCCAATTCCCACCCGCTCCCACTATCTGCCACTTTATAGACACAAGACGACACACCCCCACCCACATCCCACCCACCACTTCAACCAATCCCAAAACACCACAATTGTAAATATTAACAAGCTCCCACCATCCACCCACCAAGTCCTCCTACCATACTCTACAACCCCATACTATCATCACCAACCAAAGCGCTGCCCACAAACCCTCAAGTAACTACGTTTTACCTCTCATCTATTACTACTAGCTACCCTTGTTGCACTTTACACCTTTACCTGCTACCATAATGCTCATATAATATTTCACCCCAGCCCAACCCTAACTTCCATCTACCAACCATATAGTAACACTCCCTTCTCCTGCATCCAGCCCCACTTACTGCACTACTCTACCACTGAGCTATACAAAGTCAAATATATTAATTCCACCATAGCTTCCACCAAACCCAACAGATTAACTAAACTTCTACTCAAAATTCAATCTCTATTCCTCCAAACACAGCTCCAAATCTGTGGTGATATACACCCCAACCCAGGCCCCACAACTGATACTACCAACCTCATTAGTCCAAACATCCAAAATGCAATTAAGTGTAAAAAGCCCTGTGACCTACTTATACTTACTATGAGCACTAGAAGTATCCTGAACAAAACTGATGAATTACACACCACACTCTCCGCTTACAACCCAGACATTACACTCATTTTATTTTTATTTTTTTTTTTATTTTATTTTACATTTGTTAACCGGGCTCAAACCCTACATTAAGGACGAGATACTTCCCCCGGTTACAATATAATCAGGGCTGATAGAACTATCAAAAAGGTGGAGGCGTCACCATACTAAACAAGACTGTCCTTAAGGTAGACCTTATGTATAAAGAAATCCCAGCATTTAACAATGCAGAAATCCTATTCACCAAAATTCAACACAAACAACAGAAGCAACTAAACCTAGTGGGTATTTACATACCCCCAGGTGGCAACATACCTTCTCTTGAGTCTATACTAAACTAGACATCTGCAAACCTCCCACAGGAGACACTCCTCCTAGGGGACTTTAACACTGACTGGAAATCCATCAACACAACTATCCCCTCTAACCTGTATTCCTATACTCAACTTATCCAAACATTCACCCACGTTGATAAAAATACAAACAAGGAATCCATACTAGAGTGGATCCTTACAAACAACCCATCTACTGCCCAATATTATGGTATAGTGCCAACTGGTCTTGGTGACCATTTATCCACATTAATATTAAAACACCACCTCAAAACCACTAAAACAACTACCTTACGTGAAATCCATAATTCAAAATAATTTCATACCCGAGCATTTCATTAATTCACTAAAGTATTACAATTGGGCTCCCCTAGCAACCCTCACACTCGACAAGGCAGTGGAGTACTTCAATTCCAAATTAGACGGCCCCCTTACAGACAACTCGAATAAAATTCAACCTAGCCCCATGGCTCTCTAAAAACACAAGAACCCTTCTCAAACTGAGGGATAAAGCTCAGGATACACAGTATCACAAAAAGACTGATCACAACAGGCAAATTTTCCTCGAACTATGTAACAAAGCAAAAAAAAAAAAAACAGATGAGGCAAGATAAGAATCACTACACAGAGCTACAATTAAAACATGCCACTAACCCCCCCAAAATTCTGGGCAGCTGTCAACCAAGTATTACAACCAGGCAAAACCACTACGCTCCCCTCCAATGTCAGAGGAGATAATATAGATATAGCTACCCAATTTAACTACTTCACTTCTTCCATCCTTAACCTAACTAGCAACAGCCAGCCTTGCACTCTACCGAAACCAATCAGCAACCCAAACTCATGCCCTCCATTCGCTTTCAAACCATTTCCTACCAACACAATATACAATGCACCTCACTAAACTAAAACCCACCACTTTGTCAAGTGACAAACTCTCTGCAGAGTACCTCAAAATTGCCGCTAGTGCTATAGCTTATCCCATCTCGATAGTTATCAACCAGTCTATCAGTGAGCATACAATTGCAGCCCTTTGGAAAACCTCCTACATAATACCCTTACACAAAAGTGGTCCCTCATCTGAACCTATCAACTCCATAGCAATCTTATCCCCCTATCAAAAATCCTTGAAAAATGTATCCATTCTTAGCTGATGATACATTTACTTACAAATAGTCTCCTCACCAACACCAAACACGGCTTTCACCCATTCTATAGCACCACCACATCACTCATATCCTTCACTAACACTGTCAATCAATAGAGGAACCAAGGAAATCTAGTGTCTGCCACCTTCCTTGATCTATCCAAAGCATTCGATATAGTATCCCACAGCAAACTTCTTACTATCTTAGCTTAACTCAACGTAACAATCCCTCCTTGCTCTGGTTTCAAGACTACCTATCCAACCACCAACAAGAAGTTAAGTGGCACATTCCTTCTTCCCCCTTCTCCCAGTAACAGTAAGTGTACCAGAGGGATCCATTCTGGGACCCCTAATATTTAATAGCTTTACAAACACCCTCCACACTGCCACCAGCAAGATACAATAGTCCAATATGCAGATGATACTACACTGATATGCTCAGCCCCCACACTCCAAACACTCCAGACTAAAACCCAAGAGGCCTTCTCCAATATCGAAAACTGGTTAAAAAATCTCACAACTAACACTTAACCCCAAAAAGACTCAACTTATGCTTTCCCACCCTACCAAAACTATTGACTCTTTTCTCTATCAATTCTGCCAATAACACCCAAATCTCCCCAGTATCACAAGCTAAGCTTCTTGGTGTAATACTTGACCAAAACCTAAAGTTTTGACAAACATATAGCACAAACCATACCCAAAGTCTATAAAAAACTTGGAACCCTATACCACTGAAAAAAACTAACCAAAACACCAAAAGTACTATATCCAGAACTCACCTTCTCTCTACATTGCTCTATGCATCCCCTGTATTAACAAACCTTAACAAGACAGGCCTACACAAATTGTCCATGTGCTATAATAAAATAGTTAGATTCGCAACCAACACTAATTTCTGCTCCCACCACTGTCACTCACTAAAACAACTAGGTTGGCTAGAACTCCCCAACTTAGTAAACTATAACCAACTCACCATGGCTCATTACTTGCTGTACCACCCAAACAAGATTCTTAATCTCTCAGGCTTACTCAATTTTTAAAATTCTGCTCGCCAACTAAGACCCACAAACAAAGCCCTTCTTGAAGTAGCTAAGTGTAGACACAGTGCTGGTGAATCCCTCTACTCCTACACAGTTGCTAAAATCTGGACTTCTCTTCCACCAGATATCAGATTGCAAAGCAGCAGTCCCATCTTTAAAACCCAGTTAAAAGCCCACCTCAATATCATCTGGCAATGCACCTGTGCTGACTACTAACACCATTCAGGTAAATCTTCCTCTGCCATTATTCAAAGGTCAAACACATAAAAAACTACCATAATTAATTGTATTTTTAAATGTATATAAACAGTATTACTGCACTTTCTTACTCAAATACATTATATTTTCTGCTTTACTACTGTATACTTTATATACTGTGCACTCATCATATTATGCCATGACATACTATTGTTTGCTCTATTAATTTGTACTTCTCTCTGATTTTTGTATTTGTATCATGTATGTGGAGCTTTTGCATTTTATATTTTTTTTATGATTGTCATATATGTAGAGTTTTTCTCCCCAGGTCTCTGCTGAAAACAGGTACCTGATTGCCCAGTCAGACCAACCCGTAATCAAATATAAAATAAATATATGTCATGTGATTTGTCTGATTGGCTGTCCATTTATATAAAAGGAGTGAAGTTGATTTAGTATGTATATGTCGAAAGCTTGGCAGTTTGCCTTTTACTTCAACCTTTTTTATTCATTAAATTTGATGTTGAACTCTTGGTTTGTCTGTTGATTTTGCCTTCATTTTTACCTTTTGGAGTTCTTCAGCTTCCAAGGAAGTTTGTTCTGCTTTTGGTTAGCTACAGAAAGACAAAATGGCAAAGCAGAGAATTGATAATGTAAAGAAGATAGAGAGAACTGTAATAGCATCCTGAAGGGAGAGTCAATAGGAATATGGATATACCAGAGATATAAGCATAGGAAAGTGACTGAAAAGTTAGCATTTTTAAAGATGGAACTTTCAGAAAATTGTTGAGAAATAAAAGGTCTAGAAAGGGCCTCCATGAAAAAAAACATCCTGGAGTAAAACCTCCTTACTCCTCTGTTAAGGAGGCACAGACTAAATTGTACCTCGAACCAGCAGGTCCTGAAGTAGAGGTGGAAAATGATGCAACTGGCATAGAGGAAGTTGAAAAATGTCTCCAAATAGAGGAAAGGACTTCCACACCATGTTTTACCCAATGTAAATTATAGACAGAACCCATCTGTCTGTTGTAATATTTTGCCAAATGGGAAAGGACAGAGAAAACCTTTGAGAAAGAGAAATCAGGCTGAAGTGAAGAGAAAGATATTCAAACGGAAGCAGGCTTGCCATGAAAGGAATACTTCTGTCCCCGAGAGTCATGACTTGATTTGTCAGGGGAAACTGTTTTAGATGGTCTTTTACCCTTTAAAGGGTGTTTTGGATGTTTTAGAGGAATAATTCCTTTGATAATTGGGAACAAGTTAAAGAAAAATCTGTTTAAAGTCTTGCATGATCTTCCCTTTGTCTTGCAGTGCTTTAAGGACATCTGCAGTATCAGAACCAAATAAATTCTAGGTATCCAGAAGAGAATCTAATAATTTTATCTTTACATCTCCTGGAAAGAACTGAAGCCTATGTCAGATATACTTTCTAACGAGTGACCCTGAATTAGCCACCCTAGATGAAGCATCAGCAGCATCATAGTTACACAACTGAATGTCCAGTTACTTGCGAAGAAGAACTGAGCAAAGACAGAGTTGCAGCCCTACTGTCAGATTCAGGCATGTCAGCTAAAACAGCCCCCAACTTAGAAAGAGGGGAAAGCAAATAACTTGTCATGTGTGTCTGATAACGGATGACCATAAAAATACACCTTCTTACCATATCTGTCTATGGCTCTGCTATCCTGGTCAGACAGCAAGAGTTGTGAAGAAGCAAGCAGCTTAGTGGGCTCGTCAGTCAAGAAATGACAGAAGGACGGATGAGGAATTTTTATACAGAAGCTTCTAAGCCTCAGAAGCCTTATATAATCTGTCTGGCTGTTTCAGAGACAGGAGGCTCAGATTCAGGGGCTTGAGAAGAGATGTGAAAGTATCTAAAACAGCCTCAAGGACAGGAGGCATTGCATAAGGTTTAGGGAAATCCATCTGAAGGAGATCAGAATACCTGTTTTGAATCTCAAGACATCTGAGAGCTTTTCCACTTAACATGCTCCATCATCTTAAGAATAGGATCCTCACCGGAAAGTTCTTCCACTGGGAAATTGGGGAACAAGCATCCTCCTTATCAGAACCCAAAGCAAGACGTGAGTCAATCTAGGTAGAATAAGCTAAAGACTGCCACATAATCTAAATCTTCACCATCACCATCATCAGAAGAAATCTCCCTAGTCCTTTTTGAGGGAGTGGAAGTAGAAGGGATACTACAGGAAAAGGAACTGAGAGACCATGAGGAAGCTTCATAGCAATGAGTCCTTTGAAAAGGCCTTGGGTAAAATCTTGCCACTCCTTTTGGGGGTCCTTAGCAACAGGAGCAACATGCCTTGTTTTCTATTTCTTTTTAACAGGAACTTCCAAACTGACAAACCTCAGAGGTACTGACCCTGACATGCCTCTATGAGAGAGCCTGGCATTTCTTCTCTCAATAAAGTTTGTGAAATTCCTTCTAGGCCCTTCAGAAACTGCAAGCTGCTGCTCCCACTTCTTGCTCTCAGTGAACGCTGGCCCAGCCTGAGAGGCCAAACATGTTGCATGCCAAGTGCTGGCCTCCAAAATGACAACAGAGGGGGAGACATTGGAAATGGGTGATCTGTGGTCTCTTTATCCAACATGACAGACACAGCTGCCACAGGCTGGACAGCAGAAGCCTCTGATTTTAATTTCTTTAGCTTCTTTAAAGTCAACTGGGCATCCAGGTGGGAAGACTCCACAGCCATAGTTCCTTGATCAAGCAGTTTAAAGCACTGATATTCCAGGTAAACTAAAGACAACTGTGCAGGGTCTTCAGAACAAAGGTCTGGCAAACAGAACATTTATGACAGTGTTCTGCACCTAAAAATAAAGAAACTTATCGTATATATCCTTATAGAGAATCTGCCTGGCACATTCACATTTTCCCTTTCTAGATGGCATATATCTACACTGAAACAAGCTAAAAGGAAAAGTCTCCAAAGGGGTACTTCTCTGCCCAAGGCTTGGTGAACTGTACGACCTTCAGAACAAATTCAAAGCATTGCCTTCCGACTGGCAGCAAAGAAGTTTTGAGCAATTTGTACTCGTACGTCACTTATGTACCTTATGCTTCAGACATACAGCATATGCCATGTACAGTGCATGGAAGCCTCTAAGCTCTGATACACTGGCTGGATGTACTGTTAGCCTCAGCAGGATAAACCTATAATAAAGAATATTGCAACAGTAATTAAAGGAAGGACATTAGTTGTTTATACTACCTACAACTGAAAATAAAATATCAACATTATCTCAATTTTCCATTAGAGCTCTCTCAGTCTTCCCTTCCAACATGTTACACACTGAAACAAATCAGCCCACTCTACTGCCATGGAAGCTATCAAGATACAAGCCGATCTGGTGAGAATGGAATGTCTGCCTCACCCCTGCCTGTATTGCCACATCCCTGCATATGAGTGAGGCAGAGGATAGAATAACTGGTAGACAAGTCATGTAAGCCCTCATACTAATATATGTATGCCTGGTCCATATAAAATAAAATCTTACTTAAACTATGTCTATATAAATGGGACTGCAAAACATGCAGTGTAAATAAATTGCATTATGTACCCCCACAGCATACTTTGAGAGCTGACGTCATCACATAAAGTACAGTTTTGTACCTACCATAAATGTAGATGTTCGAGGATCCACATTGCTGCAGTCCTTACTATTGGGGTAGTCCGCTGTCCAGTCGGCCCGAATACCAGAGTATATGGCTGACGTCGGTCAGGGCGCATTAGACTGACGTCAGTACGTCAGGGTACTAATGCGCATGACCGACGTCATATCCTCAGTCTTTTCTTGCCCCAGATGTCAGAAGACCCTAAAAAGACAAGGCCCAAAATACCTGCACCAAAAATATGTACAATATATACAGAAATATATACAAAATATCAACATATAACCTCACCTACACAACCACCCCTAAACAGAGAGGGAAGGAGGGAGGGTAAATTGGACTGCAGCAATGTGGATCCTCGAACATCTACATTTATGGTAGGTACAAAACTGTACTATGTTCTTCGTTCCACATTGCTGCAGTCCTTACTATTGGGTAGAATCCCAAAGCAGAGGTAAGGGAGGCTGGCAAATCATAAAGAAGCAGGAGCTGACAACATGCCTTGCAAAATAGCTGTGGCAAAACCAGCCCTAGACTTAGAGTAGAGAGGAAGGTGATAATGCTTAGAGAAAGTATGTACTGAACTCCATGTAGCTGCCTCCAAAATATCCTTAGTTGCCACCCCCCTTAGAAATGCTGTTGAAGTGGCAGTAGCCCTAGTGGAATGAGGCCTAATCCCAGCTGGAATCTCCTTGCCATGATGGGAATAACAAAATGAAATGCAAAACCCAATCCACTTAGAAATAGTTTGCTTAGACACAGGCTTGCCCTGAGAACTCAAAGCAAAAGAAACAAACAACTGCTGAGACTGCCTGAAGTCCTTAGTCCTGCTTAAATAATAACGCAACTGCCTATGTACATCTAAAGTGTGCAAAATCTTTTCCCCTTTATTTTGGGGATCTGCATAGAAAGTGGGCAAATGAATAGTTTGGTTTAAAGCCACACTAGAAACCACCTTAGGCATAAAGGAAGGATTAGTGCGTAATGATACCCTATCCTTATGGAAAATCAGAAAGGGCTCTACTGCCATAAGGGCCTGCAACTCAGAAACCCTTCTTGCAGAAGTAATAGCCAACAAAAAAGCAGTCTTCCATGACAAGTATTTCAATTCAGCAGTAGCCGCAGGCTCAAAAGGTTGTAGAGTAAGTTTTTCCAACACAAAATTGAGATCCCAAGCAGGAGTAGGAGCTCACGTGGGGTCTTATATTCTTTGCCCCTCTGAGAAACTGCTTGAACAAAGGATGCGAAAACAATGGTGGGTCACAATCATAGTGAGCTGAAATTGCTGCAGCATGAATCTTAATGGAAGAGAAGGACAAACCTTTGTCCAATAACTCAGTAAGATATTGAAGAGCCACACTCAAATTAGGCTCAGAAATATCCAAATTCCTTGCTGCACTCCAAAATAAAAATCTCTTCCATTTTTCTGCGTACACTTTCCTTGTACTAGGTCTTCTAGCTTCCATAATCACATTTAAAACTTGTTGAGGAAGTTGAGACCGGCTGTCTCTCAAAACAGAATATGCCATGCTGTTAGATGAAGAGAGCGAAGCTTGACATTGAGCAGGTGGCCTTCTCTCTGAGACAACAGGTGCGGAATCAAGGGTAAAGGCCATGGAGGCTTCTTTACTAGACTCCTCAGTAATGGGTACCAGTGCTGCGAGGCCAATCTGGAGCTATTAAAATCATCCTTGGCTTGTCTTGTCTGACCTTTAGAAGCACCTTTGGAAGAAGAGGAAGAGGTGGAAAGCATACACATGAAGATTTTCCCAACTGAAAGAGAGAGCATCCACTTTCCAAGCTGTGTGATGTAACCTCTTTGTGCAAAACTTTGGCAGCTGGTGGTTTAGTGGAGAAGCGAACAGATCTATGTCTGGAGTTCCCCAGGACACTGTCAACCTTTGAAATACATGAAGATCCAGTTTCCACTCGTGGGGATCCATGATTTGTCTGCTTAACACATCTGCTAAGGAGTTCTGTGCTCCGGCAGAAACCTTGCCTGAAGAGTTAGTTGCAAGCTGAGCGCAGTCTCCCATAAAATCATTGCTTGCCTGCACAATGGGTAAGAATGTGTTCCCCCTTGTTTGTTGATGTACCACATGACAGTTGTGTTGTCTGTTAGAATCAACACCTGCCCTGGAAGAAGTAACTCCTTGAAAGCCATTAATGCAAACTGGACTGCTAACATCTCCTTCATGTTGATATGTAGATGCTGTAGTCTGGCAGGCCACTTGTCTTGTATCCACTTTCCATTTAGATGAGCTCCCCAAGCAATGTCCGAGGCATCTGTCGTTAAAATCTGACTCGCCTCTGGCCGGGTCACAGAGAGTCCCTTGTTTAGGTGACATTCCTGAGCCCACCACAAAAATTCTTTTTGAAGGCAAGGTATTATTTGAATGACAGTGTCCAAATCCTGGCAGTGCTGTGTCCATACATTTTGAGATACCATTGTAGCTTCCTCATATGCAGTTTGGCATTGGGAAGCACCAGAATACAAGATGCCATGAACCCTAATGCTTGAAGGACTGTCCTTGCAGTCAGCACGGACTGATGAGATAGTTGATGGAAGTAAAGTGATAGACTCTTTTGTTTGTCCGGGGTTAAAAAGGCCATCTGGGCTGCTGTATTCAGTCTCACACCCAGAAAGCACATGTCTTGAGAGGGTACTAGACTGGACTTTATTTCGTTCACAGAATACCCTAGGCATCTTAGCACTGCTATAACATATTCCAGATGCTGTAGAAGGTCTTCCTTTTCTTGAGCCAGAATCAGGCAGTCGTCCAAGTAAGGATAGATTTGAATTCCTTGTAGCCTGAAGTAAGCTATCACTGGAGCCAGAACCTTTGTGAATACTCTGGGCGCAGTAGATAAGCCAAAGGGCAATGCAGAGAACTGATAATGAAAATTTCCAGCTCGAAACCGCAGATACTTCCTGCAACTTAGCCTTATAGGCACATGAAGATAAGCCTCCTTGAGATCTAAGGTTACCATCCAGTGATCTTTGCCCAGCAGAGGTAAAAGCTGTTGTAACGTCAACATCTTGAACTTTGGAATGTCCAGATAAGTGTTGAGGAGAGATAAATCCAAAATTGGTCTCCACGTGTTCCCCTTCTTTGGTACTAGGAACAGGCGAGAATAAAATCCTAGGCCCCTTTCTGATACAGGGACTGGCTGAATGGCCCCCATCTGGAGTAACTGAGAAATTTGCTTGTGAGCCTCTTTTCTTTGTGGAGGAGGAACGTCTGGCATGCCTTTGAAAGGGGCAATGTATGGAAATAAAACCTGTAACCGTGGTGAATGATATCCAACACCCATCTGTCTTGAGTAATTAAATCCCAATTTTCTTTGAAAAGAGACAGTCTTCCTCCCAAAGGAGCTGCCAGACGAGAATCTTCTGGCAGCTGAAAAGGCAGGTCATTGGGTCTGTTTACGAAAGGACTGACCCCTGCCCTCACCAGAAGTCTGAGCAGGTGAACTCCCTGTTCTAGGCCTAAAAGAACCTTGAGCTCTGCCCCTACCACGTCTAGACCTACCCCTAGACTGGGAGTCATAAGCAGGATATGTCCACCCCTTAGCAGGCCAATTTCTACTAAACGTCGGTGGCTGCACCTGCAAAAAATCTTTAACAGTTTGCATAGACTTAGCTTTGTCCTCCATTTTCTTTAAAACTGCTTCCACAGGCGAACCAAACAACACATCAGACTGTAAAGGAGCATCCAAAATCCTTGTCTTAACATGCTCAGCTAAATTCTGATCCCTCAACCAGGCATGCCTGCGAAGAACAGAACTAGTAGCAGCCACCCTCGAAGAGGCCTGTACAGCATCAAAACCACATTGCAAAGAATGCTTACCTACTTGTTCAGACACATGAACTAAATCCAGCAACTCTTTACACTCAATACCTTCCGCTAAAGCATCCACCTTAGATTTCAATTGTGAAAGGAGATAATTTTGATATTTTAGCATGTGAAACTGACAATTCAACGCTCTCATGGCTAGAGTGGAAGAAGTATACACTTTCTTTCCCCACCTATCCAAAGCCCTTGCCTCTTTATCAGTGGGAACAGGATTTTTAACCACAGAGGCCTTAACACCTTTAGGCCCCTGAGAAACAGTTTCTGGATCCGCCCTAGGACTCTTAAACAAATACTTATGAGCTTGGGCACCATATAGTACCTATCAGGTTTAACAGGAGCAGGAGGCAAAGAGTCAGCGTTCAGGGAAGCCTCTGCAAAATCATCTTCCACCACATTCAACACAGGAGGTATAGCTAAGGGCCTATGTTGGGGTAAAAATAAGAATTCCCTAAGCCTTTTCCTGGAATCAGAGTAATCTTGGCCTTCCCATTTAAAGTGTTCTCTCATGGAATGCAGAGTCTCTGAAAATGAGAAATCCTCAGGAGGAGAAGCTGTAGGAGTGGAATCATCCACATCAGAATCAGAATAAGGTGGAAACACCTGCAAATCTTCCGCAGAAGACTCTGAAGCCTCTGAATACTGTTCCAAACACTCAAACTCAGGTTCCACCCTAGGCCTCTTATCAGGAGGGGGCATAGAACCTCTAATCATAGTAATCAAATCTTCTGCCATTTTAAGCATATGTTTCTTAGGCACAGAACCTGAAGTGCTAGGAGAAGCCCCCACTGAAGCTAAACTTGGCCTACCTCTCAAAGAAGTTTTGGCAACAGAAGGAGAGGCTCTAACTACCTTGGGAAGAGAGGGAAGAACAGTTACCTGAGAAGCCCCTCAGCCTGGCCTACCTCCTGAGAAGGCACATCCTGTAACAGTAAAGTCTCTGCCTGAGACTCCAAAGAAACTCCTAGCAATACCTCTGGCTCCACTGAGCCTTCTAAAGAACCGACGTCCGGGACAGCCGGTTCATCAACCCTAGGCTTCGCTGTTTTGTCCTTGCGCTTCTTGGACGAAGCGCCGGAGCATCCGGCGGCATTTTATAATTGCAACGCTTCCCAAACACTAACCTGGCACAGTCTAACCTCCTCTTAATAGTGCGTTTGTTAAACCTAGCACAAGAGCGGCATCCAACAACGTCGTGCTCAGGCCCTAAACAAGGTATACACAAGGTATGGTAATCCCTATGAGGTATCTGTTTCCCACAAGAAATACAGTTATTCACTTTTTCTGACATCCGGTTAAATACTGAGGCAAGAAAAAAACAAAATGTTCCCCAACGGGGTACTTAGCCAACTCTGATTCGGTCTGAAACTCCGGTTTCGGAAATATTTCAGAACGCCAACCTGCACTCGCAAAACTGCTTCTGCATCGGACCATGCGGCAAAAAAGACTGAGGATATGACGTCGGTCATGCGCATTAGTACCCTGACGTACTGACGTCAGTCTAATGCGCCCTGACCGACGTCAGCCATATACTCTGGTATTCGGGCCGACTGGACAGCGGACTACCCCAATAGTAAGGACTGCAGCAATGTGGAACGAAGAACATCAGCATCTGAGCAATGCAACACATACAGTGACCAGGCAAGGCAAAGCAAACCAAATGCTGCAGTATCTGCAGTGGTATGACAATGCAATTATGCCCAGAATTATGATGAGTGGGCAGGAAGTTAGTAGTTACCTATCCATGAACTTCAGGAATGTCCCTGCTGCATTTTTAACTACTGCTTCAGCAGTAGTAGCCAGCAAAGCAAACCAAACGCTGCTGTGTGTACAATGACAATACTGATTATCACCATGGTGTCCTAAAATGATAGGCCAGAAGGATAGCACTTAACTGTTCCTGAACTTCGGAGATGGGCCTGATGTAGTTACCTCTTCTCCATCCACCAGAACATATCTGCTTTTGTGATACAACACAAAGAATTATATCCAGCATCTTCAGACATTACATTACTTCTCAGGCAACAGGTATTGTATGACTATGAAATTTTTATCATCATAAGTGTCTCTCTAAAATTTACCTACACTAAAAAGAGACACTACTGTGGCATAGAGTGATAAAGCAAGAAAGTCGAGGCACAAAAAGCTCAACAGTATTTAATATACACAATAAAAGGATAAGTGTTTTCGTCCAGTACAGAATTGGACTTAATCAGGTAATACATTATATTCAAAGTCTGCCATAAATAATCAGACTTAAGTCACAAGACAGACACACCTCGAAAATCAAAATGCACTTAAAGTAACATTACGACATTATTAAATCTCTACTAGTAAAACATATTACATATGACAGGCTTTAAATATAATGTATTATCTGATGGAAGTCCAATTCTATAGTGGACAAAAGCGCTTATCCATTTATTGTGTATATTAAATTAATGCTGGGCTTTTCATGCCTTGACTTTGTTTTTTTAGTTGTTGTTGGTTTATATGGATAGAGGGATAAAGCCCCAACTTCAGTCCAGGCATCTGAGGTGCTGGCATGGTGGGATAAGCATGCTCATTCTGTGGGGGGGGGGGGGGCATTCCTCTAAGCATTCCATGTTGGGAAGCGTGATCTATAAAAGGAGAATATGAAGGGGGTAGGTCATAAATTAGAAAAATTTCCCACTGCAAGTAGTCATTGGCATGACACCCCCCCCCCCCAGACGCCCTTAGGTTCCACTCTAACCTCAGCTTCAGGACAGAGATAGTCCAGAGGGAGCAGAAGAAGCTTGAAGACCCAGCAACAGATGGAAGCACTGGGGTAGGTGGAAAGAATGCAGCAAAAGGGGAAAAAAAAGTGTTTTGCTTCTAGGACTAGCAAGTCCGATTATACTGCAAGATGTACAACCCTGGTGTGTTAACACATCAGACAATGCCGGAAGCATTACACATTTAACATCGGGAAACTGGGTATAGTATGAAGTGATATGTAATATGCCATATGTTTTATTTTTCCTGATGCTTTTTCCCTCCATGCTCATCAAACATCAAGTCCTCCTCACATAACTCTCAAGCCCATTCTCAGATGCAGCGTGACAGCTGAATGGAAAGGGCTTTCCTCCAGAAAGCCATAGAGGAGTTTGTACCCCTGAAAATGCTCATTTCATCCATCTAGGTATTGTGGGAGGACATTCTTGGCCCTACTCTCCAACAGTTTGGCTTTAACCCCCATGCCCACCCTCCAGTCAGGGCTATCCATATTTCAGAACTGGCTCCTATTGTACCTAGACTGGGGGAACTGCTTGAAACCCGCCATTGCAGCTTTAACACTGAAAGAATTGTCTATTGAAACTTCTCTGTTAACCCTAACTCCATATTTGTAGTAGCTCAGATGAACATCTACATCACTGCAAGGGTCTCCAATGCCCTCCCCTAGCTGCCCACTTGTATCCATCATAATCAAGGAACGCTAACATCACTAGCTAGATATATCTAGCTCATGTCCTCCCCAGTTACGAAGCCTGTTATTAAAGTCTTTGCTTGTACAGGAAGAGATAGGCCACCAGGAACCACCACTGCCTCCACAATGGATGGTTGTACCAGCATAAGTTGCTCCATTCCAATATCCCCTACCAGGTTCTTTCAGTGCCCAAGCTACTACTCAAACTCAGGTCATCTGGGTCACAGTCATGGCTCTTTGTTTACATCACATTGCCAACCTACTTGCAATATGTTTTATACAGTACAGATAGCTACTTATGATTGAACTGCATTTTCAAGCCCAGTGTTACAGGCTGTGAAAAATACAACTGTCAGGACAGTACACTGTCTCAAAAGGCCCAGTAAATAAGCATATATACTGGCATATTATTTACACCCCCACATATCTGTGTGTGTGTGTACACGTTCTCCTCATATATGTGTGTGGGTTTTCTCTATATATCCCAGCTTACTCCCACCACCCAAAAATCATGTCAGCCAACTGGTTACACTAATTTTTCGTGTATGTATATGCGTGTATAAATATACACGCATTTACATATACATGCATACATACATGCGTGCGTGCACACACACAAACCAACATTCTCTCTCTGTACTTGCCCTTAACCTTGTGACTAAGGTCATGGTTAAAAAGGTTGAACTCACTAGGCCACTTAGCTAGTTGACAAACACAATAAAATACAATAAAATAAATTTGCATTGCTTTTTACTAATACACATTTGCTTGGGGTACCTACAATTTTCTAACATTTGTGGTGTAGGCACATGTGTTTCATGCATGTGCACCATGACCTTTAATTAATGGTGGGTTTAAACTCACTGGAAAACGATCACATTCTACAATTTATGTATTTAATGAACAGTTTTTACTGGTTTCCTTCATTCTGACAAAGCCTTTATAATTAAAGAACTTGACTGAGGAGTTTAATTTTTTGATGGCTGCCACCATGCAGAATTTTTTCCAGTTCCTTTTGAACTCTAATTGGATGTAGTGTTTTTGCTGATTTGTTGGTATCATCAGTTTTCCGCACCATGGAAACATAGTGAAGACAGTTCAGATATTTCATTACACACTTAACCAGATCTGAATGTGAACATTACGGAAAGTTTGGACAGAGAGCTATGAAAATTTAAAAAGTGTTGGTATGGAACTATACATTTTCCAAATGATGTATTTACCTGAAACACGTCCCCAAAGGTTTATGGGTAGTTAAGTGGATTAGGCAAAAACAAAGTTGGCTATATACTGAAATGTGATTTTTTTTTTTTTTTTTAATAAAACAAGAGGGGATATGACTTGCTGATAATTTTGATTAGACACAATGAGACTCTAGTCAAGTCGAAAGGGCTTGAATAATAAAGTCATCAGTAATAGAGTTTTCTTGGCATTATGGTGGAATATGGCAATATCTTTCAGTCGCAGGCAACTATGAATCTACTATAAAAAAAAAAAAAAAACAGGAAAATGGTAAAATTTTAGCGGTACCAGTTTTATATAAGCAGGCAAATGCTTAGAGAGAGACCAAATCTCACATGAGGGCTCTCCTTTGATAACCACATCGCCACAGTAGTCAGGAAATCCTTCTACATGGCACACCTCATCACAAAAGGGTTCCCCTCTAGAAAAAAGGAGGTCATTGTTCCTCTCTACTCATCCCTCATCAGACCCATTATAAAGTACAATGCCCAGTTTGGCATGTATCTCACAAGACACCCACAACAATTGGAAAGGCCACAGAAATACCTCACTAAGAAGATTACTGGCCTCACACAGATGGCCTACACAGACCATCTCAAAAAACTCCAGCTCTACTCCGTCGCATATCGCCTACTCAGAGGCGATCTCTGCCTAACATACAAAGCTATGTCAAACCCAGAGCTGTCGGACATACTACACTTAAAGAAATCGCAATCTGTCCGAACTACACGCTCCAGGGACCTAGACCTTGTCACCACAATAAACAATTTGCTGGAGGGATAGATTCCTGTCCCAGGGACTTCCCATACTCTGGAACAAACTACCCACTCATGTCAAGCAAAGCTCCTCATTGGCCCTCTAAGAAAAATCTTGACGACTGGATGGGAAATAGAAAATTCACCCCCAGGGATCACTTCTGCAGCACTGCTTGACAGGGGCACAGGAAAATAATTTTCTCTGGTGGCGAAAGCCAGGGAACCTTTTTGGCTAGACTTATACAGGCCCTAGGGCTGATAGCTTGGTACCTACCTATGAGCAGGGGACTGCTTACACCACTCTGGGTATTAGTAACAAGAAAAAAAAAGTTATGTACTTACCATAACGTTCCATGTGAGTTGTTTATCTCGCCTTTATTCTCACTGATGAGTTCGGAGCCGATCCCCGGCTCCGACACGGCCAATAGCAAAGCTCAAGGTTTGCCAGTAGCTCGAGACCAAGCCCCTTATCCCACAATGCACTGCTGGAATTACCTCAGATCTTGTTTGCTGCAAATATATATCTATATATACATATACCTTTACTCTACTCTAAAAGGGAAACACTTTCCAAAGGGAAGTAGTACCAAGGAGCCAGGATAGTACTAGCCTCTAAGTCTACTGTCAGCCAGGAGGGGGAAGGAGGGAGGGACATGAGAATAAAGGTGAGATAAACAACTCACATGGAAAGTTATGGTAAGTACATAACTTCTTTATGTGAAGTTGTTAACTCTCGCCATTTATTCTCACTGATGGGTAGCATCCCTTACACCCTCAATCCTGGGTGGCTCATGGAAGTACGTTTTTCAGTACCGTGGAACCAAAGGAAGACCTGTCCCTGGAAGCCTTATCTACTTGTAATGTGTGATAAATTATGAGGCTTAGACCACATGGCTGCAGCACAAATATTGTTAAGGGACAATTTAGCTTGAAAAGCAGAAAACGTAGAAACGGCTCTGGTAGAATGAGCCTTAGGTTTATGTGTCAAAGGCATGTTAGCATTCGCATAAACAAAGGATATACAATTTGATAACCATTTAGATAAAGTTGTTTTAACCACTGGATTACCTTTTCTGGCTTCTGAAAAGGATACAAAAAGTTGATCTGATTTTCTAATATCCTTAGTTCTGTCAAGATAAAATCTGAGCGCTCTGTGTACATCAAGTTTGTGCAGCATGTATTCCAATTTGTTAGAGTGGTTGGGGAAAAAAAGACTGGCAGCTCAATGACCTGATTGATATTGGATTCAGAACAGACTTTAGGCAAAAATGAGGGGTTTGTTCTGAGAGATACTCTACCAGCATGGAAAATCATGTAAGGTGGTCTGACAGATAATGCTTGAAGTTCTGACACTCTGCGGGCAGAAGTAATGGCCACTAGAAAAATAGTTTTCCAGGATAAATATCTGAGGTCACAAGAAGATGCTGGTTCAAAAGGGGGGAGAATAATATGAGACAGCATAAAGTTCAAATTCCAGGGAGAATAAGGAATTTTGACCAGAGATCTCATGTGAAGAACATCTTTAAGAAAAGTTTTAGATAACTTATGGCCCATAACATTCGAGCCATCGAATCCAAGGTGGAAATTTTGGATGGCGGCTAACTGGACTCGAACTGTAGCAGCTGCTGCCCCTTCCTTAAAAATCTTTGTCAAAAAATCTAAAAAGGACAGCGGAGCTCGGAAAGGGTCAATTTTCTGTGTGTTGGCCCAAATTGAGAACCTTTTCCACTTACTGCAGTATAATTTCCTGGTGGATGGCGTGTGAGAAGACAAGAGAATTTGTCTTGTATCTTCTGAAATTGAATGAAGCCTGGCAACTAGAGGAAGTGGATTAGCCAAGCAATCAGTTTCAGGGACTGCAGGGAAGGATGGAGGTCCCCTGACGGGTGCGTCAGAAGGTCCGGAACTCGGTCCGGGATCCATGGATCTTCCAACAGGTGATGCTGGAGAAACGGGAACCAAATCTGTCGAGGCCAGTAGGGGGCTATGAGGATGACAGTCCTTCCCAGCGATTTTGCTTTCTGTAAAAATCTGGGTATCAATGGAAATGGTGGGAATGCATAAAAGTGACCCGGGGGCCAATCATGTACGAGTGTATCTCTTGGGGAATGTCCCGGAGGTGGTATTAGGGCAAAGTAGCTTCTGCATTTTGAATTGATGTGGCTGGCAAAGAGATCGCAGCAAGGCTGGCCCCATTTGCGGAAAATCAACTCCGCAACCTGTTGTTTGAGAGACCACTCGTGAGGGAGCAATATTGCCCTGCTTAACTTGTCCGCTATCACGTTGGATTTTCCCGGGATGTGCGTTGCTAACAGAAAACACTGGGATGGCACAGCCCATTGCCAGACCCTGAGGGCTTCTCAACAAAGGGGGTAAGACTTGGTTCCACCTTGCTTGTTGTTCAAGTACCAGACTACTGACATGTTGTCCATCTGAACTGCAATAGTCCCTAGAGGAAGAGAGTCCTGAAAGTACTGCAACGCCAGAAGTACCGCTCTCAACTCCAGAACATTGATATGCAGATGTGACTCTTGATCCGTCCATGTACCTTGGGCAGTCTTTCCCTGAAAATGCCCCCCCCCCCCAATCAGGGAAGCGTCTGTCTGTGGTCACAGTGGCTACTGGGGGGGGGGGGCAAAGGGCCTTCCAATTGTGACATGAAGAGACGTCATCCACCACCGAAGGTCTCTCTTGCAAGTATCTGTGATGAGAATTATGTGGTGCATCGGCAGTTTCTGGTAAGACCACTGAGCAAAAAGGAGCCACTGAAGGATTCGCATATGCGTCCTTGCGAGTGGCATGGCCAGAGCTGCAGCTGCCATCAAACTTAGCACCTTCAAGACTTCTGCTGCTGTAGCTTTGTTCTTTGACACCAGTGAGTTGATGTGTTGGCGGAGAAGTGAGACTCTTTCGATCAGAAGACGTAGAGTGGTGGTTGAGGTGTCTAACTCTGCTCCTATAAAAACAGTATGCTGAGATGGCAATAAGGCAGACTTTTCGAGGTTGACTGTAATGCTTAAATGATGGCAGAGTGTCAGAGTGTATTGTGTTGCCTGAGTCAATTGATGCCTGGTGGTAGCAGTGAGGAGCCAATCGTTTAGGTATGGAAACACCTGGAATCCTAGACGCCTCAGGTGAGCCGTGACCACTGCCATGCATTTGGTGAACACTCTGGGGGCTGTAGTGAGACCAAAGGGCAGGGCTCGAAACTGGTAATGATTGGCTCCCAGCAGGAAACGCAGGTGATCCCTGGAGCATCTGTTCATCTTTATGTGATAGTATGTGTCCTTGAGATCTATGGAGCACATCCAATCGCCTTTCCCTAGGAAGGGAAGAATAGACTGAAGCGTGACCATTCGGAACTTCTCTTTCTTTACGAACTGACTGACTGCGCGGAGGTCCAAGATAGGTCTCCAGTCCCGTTTTCTTTGGTACCAAAAAGAATCTTGAGTAAGTTCCGAATCCAACTTGGTCTGCTGGGACTGGTTGGATGACTCTTTTTCTAGCAATTTGTGGACCTCTATGATTGCTTGTTCCCTGAGACTGGGTGGAATATCTGGGATTCTGTATACAGGAGTGGGAGGGGTAGAGAACGATATGAAACATCCTCTGGAAATAATGCTTTGTACCCAAGTATCCAAGTTTATCCAGGCTTCTGGGTACAAAGATAAGTGACCTCCGACTGCCTCCAGAGCCGGACAGCCAGGCCTCCCTTCAGGGGTGCTGGTAGGGCTGACCAGAGAACTGTCCTCTGTCGCCCTGTTGTTGCGGACCCCCTCTGCCGCGCGGGCGGCGTCTTCCATTATAACCCCCTCCTCTGCCTCTAGAGAGGATTTCTCCACGTGTGTCCTAGAATGTTCCCTGTGCTTTTCGGAACCACATTTTTCCGCCCTTAAGGCCCTTGGGATAGGGCCAAGTAGGGGTAGAAAAACGGACTCCAACGGCAGATAGGGTCTTGCCTTCCTGCTCACACCTAGTTAATGTTTCCTTTACTTTAGGCCCAAACAGTGATGAGCCGTCAAACGGGGTGTTAATAAAGGAAGACTTAAAGGGCTCCGCAAAGGAACAGCGATGCATCTAGGCTTGTCTCCGCAGAGCAATGCCTGAACTAGTGGCTCTACTTGAACTATCAGCTGCATATGATATGAGACGCATGGACGAGTTCACAATCGAATTTAGGGTAGCAAGCTGAGTGTTGACTTTGTCGGCAACCTCTGCAGCTACCATACCCTGATGAGTATCTCCTAGCTATTTCAGGAGATTGCTTTGGAGTCTCGTGAAATGGGTTAAGTAGTTTAGCGATCGAAGAGAAAAGGTCGCTGAACTAAACATGCGTTTCCCATATCTATCCATGATCCTAGATTCTCTATTAGGAGGATGGATAGATGTGGATGTTTTAGATGCTTCCTTTTTGGTTGCTGCAGCTACCACCATGGCATCAATAGGCACTCCCTTGGTCAAAAAGGCTTTGTCCACTGGGTCAGAGATAAACTTGTTCGACTTCTGAGGGACAGGTTCCATGGCCTCCGGCGACTCCCACGCCTTATGAGAGATCAGGTCCATGAGTTCATCGTAAGGCGGAGACACCCAAGAAGTGGAAGGTTTGAGACACAAAAGCCTTTAAGAGCACTGACTCGTCCTCAGTAGGGGTTTTGGACTGCCAACCGCCCCACTGATTCAGGATCTCTTAATATCTCTGCAAAGGAGATATCCTCAGAGGGGGATCAGGGAACCCTTCTGACTCATCCAGGTCAGTGTCAGATGTCAAAGACTCCTGTGGGGAATCCAAATGCCTTCTCTTGCACAATCTTTTCCTGGGTACCTCCTCAGAGGGGAGATCTGGGGAGGTCTCGGAAAAGCAGGGGAAGCCCTGTAGGGGTACTTGAGGCTCAGGGTCTCTACGCTTCGCAGGGGGACCGGTAGATGAAGAAGCAGACACAGGAACTTGAGGGGAGAGGGAAGGCCGAACCGATGCTGAGAATGTCTTAGGAGACATGACTCTCCTCATGGCGAAGGCGCCATGGCTCTGACGAGAAGGGGTAGACAGACCCGAATGGACCGTCTGATCCTCCCGCACCGAAACCATAGGCTCTGAGCCTGAGGTAGGAGCTGAGCTCATCCGAGCCGAAGCCCCGAGAGGAAGAGTAGGCACCGACATACTGATCCGACTATCCTCCTCGGACCCGAAAGAAGAACGTCGGCTCCTAGCATCCTCGGTCGGCACCGAGGACATCCAAGTAGATGGAACTGATAACCCCGGTGTGGTTTTCAGTTCCAAGGGTTCGACAATAGTCAGTTCTGCCTCCTTCGGCTCCGAGAGTCCAGTATGGCTCGAAGGAGGAGTAGTCAAATCCGGTTCAATGGTCTTTGGCTCCGACAAAGTGGTTGGTGCCAACAACAATTTTGCAAGTTCTGGTGCCCTTAAAAGCTTCTGCACTAGCCGATCCATATCCAAATCAGACAGGCTGACCGAAGACTTAGATGAATGCACCGAAGGTGCTGACTGGAGCAGAGGAGATGAGGGGACCTCGGAAACCGGCTCCAAGACTGGGAGCTGGCTCCGAACCAAAGGGACACTCGGTTCTGAGAGCTGTGGAGCCAATGACTCTGTACCCTCTGATCTCTTTGCCCTCTTGGTCTGTTTGGAATCAGAAGACTTCGAAGATTTTGACGAAGTGCTGGCACTTTCCTGGCTACCCAACACTTCAGAAAAAGAATGCTGCAGTAACCCCCTATCTACAAGTTTTCTCTTCCTTTCTAAGAGAACCCTAGATGAAAAGGAATGGCATATACTGCAGGAGTCTTGGAGGTGTTTAGCCCCCAGACAATAGAGACATTGGACATGTCTGTCTGTAACGGACATTTTCTGTCCACAATCTGGACACTTCTTAAACTCCGATTTGGGGTGAGATTTCTCTCTCTCATCAAACATTCTTTCAACAGAACACCACAAAAAATACCTGTAAAGGCTAAATACAGGGCTAACTAAGCCCACACTAAGAAAACTAATAACACTTGAAGATAGCAAGACTAAATAGGGCCAAGAAAGGGCCTAACACCAAGAAAACAAAAACTACACACAGAGTAGATATCTACAAAAAAACTAACCTACTAAACTAATATTATTTTAAACTAGAAACACTGAACACTAGCAATCACTCAAACAACTAGAAAAAATAGTTTTTTAAACTTGCGATTTGTCAAATGGTCCGAGCTAACTGTATCACCGAGATCTATCTTGCCGCGGCAAACTAGATCTGGGGTAATTCCAGCAGTGCATTGTGGGATAAGAGGCTTGGTCTCGAGCTACTGGCAAACCTTGAGCTTTGCTATCGGCTCCGAACCCATCAGTGAGAATTAACAGCGAGATTTAACAACTTCACATCTGAAGTTATAAAAAATTCCAGCAATGAAATATCAGATGAAAATGATAAGGGCATGGTTTCACAAGATGATTTAATAGACGTGGAGATCAAGACTAGGAAGATTCATGCAACTGGCCTGGAATGTCGAGAGGGATCCTCAACAAGGGCCACTCCAGAAATTCCACCAAATGGACTGACAGTTGAATTTCTAAATATAACAGAACTCAATAGGGAGAAAGGCATACATCAAGGAGGTACAGAATGGACAAGTGAAGTCAGCAGGGTCTTTTTTAATGGTGGAAGACAAAGCATCATTTTTAAAACTGCAATCACAAACGTGGTTAAAGAAACAGATTTAGTGCCATTCAGTAGCACACGTGAAGTAACAAATCGGGGTTATTTTTCCTTTAATAACAGTAAAGCAAAGTTATTAGAAAAAGTTATTCAAATTAGTTCCAAATAAAAGAACTCAATTAATCAATACCATAACAGATTGTAGTCTTGTTACAATTATTATGCATTTATTTTACATTTGTTTACCAGGATAGTCTGACTGGATACATATCCATTTTCAGCAGAGGCCTGGGGAGAAAAGCTCCAAAAGACATTCAACAAACTGTTACATTTTTACAGTTTAAAACACAAAATAAAACACAAATAAAAGGATTTTTACACAGATGTAAACAAACACAACAAACAGATATACACAAACAAATTATTACATTTTTACTCAGATGGAAAATTTTAGACAGCGTTTTTAAGAATGATAGGGTATTGAATGCCTAGTAGGCTAACCTGGTAGTAGATCCAAGGAGATCATAGGATTTATAAGTTAAGAAACAAAGTGTAGGCACAAGTCCCCCATTTGCACACAAGTGATGGTTAGAGTTAGTCTGGAGTAGGACAAGGACATAGCCATCATTTTTTAAAGTACTGAATCAGACTTTTCTTGAATCGAGGTAGAGTTCAAATGTAAGATTAGCAGGAAGAGAATTCCAAGTTTTGCCAACAGAGTTAGCAAATAGAGATTTACCGGCTGTGTTGCTGGATTTGAGAATTTGAACTTGTAGTCTTTTAGATGAACGAAGTGCGCTAAGGTTACTGTAGGGGTTGATGAGGATTTTTAAGCACAGGTGTATTATCTGGTTGGTACAGGATCTTGTGTGCAACTATTAGTTGGTTAACCTGATGTAGGTTAGGCAGTTCAAGCCATCCTAGTAGATTTAGGTTATGACAGTGATGAGTTCTGTAGGTTGCATCGGTAGCAAATCTAGCAATGTGATTGTAGCTGCTAGAAAGTTTATTAAGGTCAGTTTTGCTGAGGTTTGTACATAGAGGGGAAGCATAGAGGAGGGCGGAGAGTAGATGTGTATGAGCAATTACAGTTCTGGCTAATGGCGTTAGGAAGGGCTTGATCCTATATAGTGAGCCAAGTTTTTTATTAACTGTTTTAATAGTTTTATTGATATGCAGATCAAACTTAAGGTTATTATCTATTATAACTCCTTACAGTTTGGGTTGAGGAATCTGGGGAAATAATGGTGTCGTTGTTAGATTTTAATGTAAAGGTTATTGGGGCAGACCTGTGACTGGGGGAGAAAAACAGCAGTTTGGTTTTATTAGGATTTAACATGAGAAGACTGTTAAGGAGCCAATTTTCAACTGTGTTAAAAGTATTTTGGGATAGAATCTGCAACTCTGTAGGTGAAGTGTTGGAGCATACTAAAGTGGAGTCATCCGCATATTGAATGCATGTTGTATTTGGGATGACCGTATACAAATCATTGATGAAAATGGAAAATAACAGTGGCCCTAGTATGGAGCCTTGGGGTACTTCGTGAGTGATGGGTAAAAGGGTGGATAGTTTGCTCTGCCATAGGACAGCCTGTTATCTACTAATATATATATATATATATATATATATATACATATATACACACACACACACACACACACACCCACACCCCCATATATATATATATATATATATATATATATATATATATATATATATATATATATAGGTTCACTTTATAATTTCGAAATACTGAATTTCAGTATTTCAAAATCATAAAGTCGAAGACGCAAAATAGCGAAAGTACATAATCACCAATTCGAATATCTCGAATTTGCGGTTATGGCTTATGGTACGTGGTGTTGGGAGTGTATTGTGGTTTGTGTCGTGTATGGATGTAGGTGCAATTGAAGGTAAGTGAGTGTATTGTAAGGGTTTTGTGTGGGAGTTTGAGTGTATCTGAATGTGTGTAAGTGTTGGATGGGTTGATGTATGTATATGTGTGATGTTTGTGTGTGCGCGAAGGACTGTGAAATGTGTGGGTGTGTGTTTCCTTTTTGTGTCTGTTCGATCTCGGAGTTAGTATATATAAGTAGGGAGGTGGGTGCCGGGGGGCTTGCCCCCCTGCTTACATGTAGTGTAGGTTTGTTTGTTTGTTGTAGTGTGGGTTGGACGATGTATGTGTTGTGTGGTGTATGGTGTGTATGTGTTCGTGATTGTGTGTTTCTCGATTGTGTGCTTTCGGGATTATGGACTTTCGACTTTATGATTTTGAAATACTGAAATTCAATATTTCAGTATTTCGAAATTATAAAGTGAATATATATATATATATATATATATATATATATATATATATATATATATATATATATATATATATAGTCCTTTTAATCCATCATCATTACAACCTTTGTCTTTGAATCTACCTGTGAACCTCAATCGGGAAACAATTATTGAGTGAAGCATCAGAGATTTTACAATGTGAGCAGTGTTGAAAGGGTTGCCTTGAATGAACTAATATATACACATATTTCATGAAAAATACAAGTGAATGCCTAGTTAAAATGGCTGGAATGCAATATGAAAAAAAGACTAATTTTTTACGATTTTTTTTTTTTGAGACTGTTACAAGGAAAAATGCAAATTTAGCATATCAATATATTGACTCAATACTGTTGGGTATATTACACAATAATGCTTATCTTATGGCCATCAAAGCAAATGATAACATGTTTTTAAAAATAATACAAATATATGTGTTCATTTTAATTTTACATTTTTATCCTTACCTATACTGTATTTCATGTATGTGGAAACATTCATAATATAGCAATAACCCATGGCTGGGTATGGGCAATGCAGGATTTACCCACGGTTGGTGTGATTTGGTTACGAGGGCAAAACAAGGCCAACTATGGGTAAATCAGCATTACTCACACCCAGCCACGGGTCATTGCTATTATACAATGACATTATTTAAGAAAAAAATAGCTTACTTTTTTTAAATAATGTCCTTGTATAATGGTGCCGTGGTGCTCTTCCACATTCTTCCCCAATATCATGGAGCTTTCTCGATGTACTGCTCATATGTATGGGACTTGCATTCCCATGCTTAAGCGCTGCATCACTGCTGTGTAAAGGAAGCAACATAAAAAGGAAGACAATCCATTGCTTTTTTGTTTTTAATTAAAAAAACGAAATCCAGCGACTTCAAACTCTTTTATGTGACAGATGGGACATTATAATGGCTAATCAGGTACATTTCTCTAGTTTTGCATAACATACCTGATTATCCTTGTATTTTTCTCCGTCCCATCTCTCTTGTTCTTTTGAAGTCTCTGTTTTTTGTAAGTTTGTTTATTTATTTATTTTTTTATATTAAAGTTGAATTTCTGTGGCATATATCAACAGAAGAAAAGTCCAGGTGACTGGCTTTTTTCCATTAGTACATGCCTGATTTACAACGGGCACGCTGGTTTGGATAACCAATCAGTGTGCTCGTTTCTGAAGGTTAATGGCTAGTCACTGTATAACGGTCTTTAATTAACAGTGAATTTTAAACTCATCAGCTATCCTGGTCACATGTTCTTCATTCATGCATTTAAAATAAAATACTTTTACTTATTACTTCAGGTCTAAAAACGTTTTTATGATGAAAGACCTTAACAGAGGAATTTGGTTTTACAATAAAAGATCTGGTTAACACCACATGATTTTTTTTTTAAAATAGTGGTGGCAACTTGCAACATAATCCACATAAAGCATCCTACATATCACCTGTTATTTCAAGTGGGCTCTGACAATTTTAACTTCCAATATAAACATATTATACACTGACTCCATTTCCTGGAACTGCAAGTAGGTACCAGGAATATCAAGAAGGCCTACAAGCTTCTTCATTTACATGCAACACATGCAAACCTTTTCTTGGAATTGCAGCTATTTCACTTTGTAGCCGAAACTCGCAGCAATGTCTTGCCTCAGGCGAATACTGATTTGGAATCAAGACCCTTGTTAGTTCACTGAGTGCAATGTAAATTATTTGCTGTTAAAGGTGTACCACTGTACTACAACATGCCTAAGAAGATGAACAGTAATGTTACACATATACACACATGCACATACACATACCACATACACAGATCTATATGGATATATATGCTTACATATATGTGTATATAAACACACATACGGTTAAAAGCCACATCAAATGTGCAACAATGTATTTAATGCAATATAGGGGTTCTGTACCTTGACCAGTGACAAAGCAATACTGAAAAAGTTGCACAATACCACACTTTATCCACAATGCAAATGAGACATTCACACAGTCAGAATGCATACATATTTGGAAGTCAATAATCCCTCAATAGATTACTTGTCCTACCCAGTGGTCTACTGCTATCATGAACAATCAATGTGCTGACAGTCACTACTGAAAAGGATGAGTGAATGACAAGGGTAACCATAGCTCTCAACCTTCTATCTCGAAATGAGGAGCATTACCTTTCAAAATGGTTAACAAACAGGCAAAATGTGAAGCACTTACTGACAGCTTACAAATAACTTCAACTAAGAAGCTCACAGGACGGCTAAAATGTGCTGCAGTTTACTTGTAAAAATGTTTTGTTGCTAGACTATCCATGCTAAACAGAAACAAAACATATTAATCAGTTAAAAAAATTCTTAATACTGAATTTGTGACAGACCCTTTCAATGTGGGAAGTTCGAGGAGCATGAACGTTTTAAGACACAAAATGAGAAACTTTCCTCATAATACGGTACACTTGAGATGTATGGCAATAACATTTATACACTGATTTTCTTTTGTCTATGTCAAGACCACACTAGGAAGAAACAGTGTGCACAGAATATTGTGCTACAGTACATATTAAAAGTTGTGTTACTCTGCCAGGGAATATGCTAGAGAACATCTAACATCATTCTTACTTGTGTTTGATAATCTGATCATTTGTTTTTCGAAAAATACCTTTCTTCAACAAATTTCAAAGGTTTCCGAGAAAGCTGTGGTATTAACAGGTACAAATAATAATACTGAATACAGAAAAAGTGCCACTTATAAACAGTTAATATTCTTTACATAAAAATGTGAAAATCTCGCATGTAGTTGGAGCACACGCAGATAGATGCAAGATGATATAACGCGTCCATTCACAATACCTCAGTATTAGAATTGCTACCTTTACTTGGGACTGTGTCATCACAGTACTACCTGTATTGTGATGTGAATTCAGGTACTTTACTTGAAACGTTCAAATCCATTGTGTGAAGAGTTACTGCATTACAGTGGATGTTTTTCAATTACCTTGCTGTACTGCATCCCACAACAAAAGGATAACCCACATCACTCCCTCGCAGTAATGTGTAAAGTTATACCCATGATGATTCACAGTACAAAAACCAGCAAAACAGCACATTCCAAACTAAGTGAAAGATAGAGGAGGTAACCACACATATTACAGCAGGTCCATGTGAATAAAATCTAGTCTTAAGCAAGCAGCAGTCCCAAAGGTGTTTTTCAATAAACTTCATGACAGCTAGCACAATCAAAGCTAGTTTTCTTTGGGTGCACATAATTTTCCATGTATAGTGTTCTTATTCTCTGGACTGTATTTTACCTTTGGTGTAGCCGATTATTTTTTTCTCAGAGTAGAAATTATGCTTTTTCCTCCTCACACTCGTACCTTTCAACTCTTTAGCACAATAAATCTGAACAAAGTTCAAAATGATGGGGGGTACAAAGGCCCAGAAATAGGGGCAGGTTTCATATATTGCAATTATAAACCCAAAGTTGCTAGAATAGTCAGTTTAGTGTTACCAAGCATTTCTTGAAGGATAAAGTCTGCAACTCAAATGTGTATCATTACTTGGAGACTTCAGTCCTCAGTGATTTGCCAGAAAACCACAAATTTTATGAGATACAGATCAAAAATGAGGCAAAAATCTGGACATTCTGACAAAATATGGACAGTGCAGAGGTATGCACGCACTACCTAAGATTACAGAATTACAATAAAATTAAGTTAATATAACTAGCCACCAAATGTTCGAGTATGCTTTGCTCAAAAGAGTCTATTCTAAACTAGTCTATTGACCCAGCAAACAAACAAATACATGTCACCCACCCCTAACCCCAGTAGGAAACAATGAAACACCATTTGTACTGTAGTGTGGGTAACAAACTGCATGCATGTGACACTTGTATACATATAAACTTTGTGAAATAATGCCTCAGTCCATAGAAATTACAGGGATAGAGAGAAACCATCAGTAAATGTCACATGAGGTACTCAAGTACTTTCCCATGTAATTGAGTACCAGGTACATGCAGTAGTGCACTGACAGAAAACCACAGTCACTGGAAGTGACGCATGCTTTAATTTCACTGGAAGCACCTTACCAGTACAGGTATGTTCTTATTTTAAAAGAAGAACGGATTTAACATGCAAAGAAATACCGACAAATTCCCTAGTACTTGAGGCTGAATCTTGAAGCTAGGCTAGAGGTGAAGTGGATGAATATCTTCCAATGCAGGAATGGAATAACTATTTCTGATTGCATAATTGAAACAAGTTAAAAATAAGAACAGAATGATCAAAATGGCATCAAGATGTGAAATTACTTTCACTTTCAAGCATTTCTGTGATGTTATCACTTAAGTTTCCAAAGACATGCATCTGGAGCATTTCTCCCCGGGCCTCCGCTGAAAACAGGCTCTGTGGAACCTAGTCAGACACTCCCGGTCAACAAATGTTAAATAAAAAATAAATAAAAAAAAAAAAAGTTGCTGACTCAAAACAGCATTTGTGTAGTTCAAGAAGATATTTCTTTCTTTTTTGTACTGAACTGCTGTCTGAACACCATGACAGTGTTTCAAAGACCCTTGCTAAGAACAGCACATTACAGCTACTTGTCATAATGATATCACTGTCAATAAATAGTATTTAAGAGGAAATGGTAGGAGGCCCAGAGGAAATGAAAAAAGAAATAAGGACTAAAGTATCTATTTACACGAGAATGATTTTGCAGAAGACCATCTCAAACAAATTTTGCAGCCCTCCAGCAGCATGGGGAAGCAGATATTGATCAAGGAGTCCCAACTCAAAAGACTTTCTGGGGTTGGTAGAAAAGAAGTGGACCCCCCCCCTGCCAGTGGAAGTCAAAATAGATGTAAAACAACTATGTGCTTGTGTACCGACTGCAGAGAAAACACTAAATTCTGCAGAATAACTACTACTATGGCACTTTCAGTTTTAGCTTGACAAAAAAAAAAAAAAAATTCTAACATTAGTTGACAAGTATCCAAAAATGGATCACACATTATTGCCCAATAATGAAAAAAAGGAAAGTTATGGTAACAGCAAACACTTCTCATCTTTTATCCAGCACCAGTATTACTATGTAAATTTGCAATTGTATATTCTCAGAAGATGGAGACATTTGAAACACCTTTATTGAATCATCACTTGTGACACAGGCAAATTTACATTAATACAAAAGTAATCAAATTGATGGACTTTCGGTCATTTTAAATATTGATTTATTTGACTGTGTTTACTGCAATACACCACTGATCTCAAAGGTCTAATTTCAGTCTCAGGCCAGATCTATAAGGTACATAACACAGAATTCAAGTACTACAAATAACAGTGTTATTATGTGTTGAAGACATGGATGCCAAGAAATTCACCTTGAGAGCAAAGCTTGAGAAGTGAATTTTGACATCCAAAACAAGAATACATAATATGCAGTGACAATCTGACAGGTGATAATAACTCTTTGTAGAGCATGAATTTATTTGCTCCATGTCCTACTCAATAGAGAAAAAAGAAAAGTGTGAAGTATTTTACTGGCTTTTAAAACCAGTAAGTACTTAGCAAGCGCCGTCAAACAAGACAGCTAGATACACCAGTGAAACACTAAATCAAGTCAGGCGCAGACTGTAGAAATTGCAGGCAGAAAAGAAGTTGTTTTGGCTTCTGCTGCTGTCATCTGCTGGCCAGTCAGTTCTTTGTGTGATATCCCATCCTAACAGCATTGGGGGGTGCTTAATGCTTAAGACTGGGTCTTGCACTAATGAAGCGCTAAACTGCTTTGTTTTTTTGTTTCAGATATTAGAGCGTAATCATGGTGCTCCATGCACTACAATACATTTTCATGATTTGCTTGAAAGTGGTACAAATGAAAAAAAAAATAAACAAGTGCTTATTAGCAATCAGTTACAACCAGAAATACCCTCTCTAGCTGATACACCAACCCAAGATTTTGTTCTTCTAAGCTTTCCCTACTTGATAGGTATTAAAGCTAACATTTTCAAGGAGGAAAAAGTCTTCAGGGCAGCTACTATCCCAGCTGCATATTTTCCTGCTGATAAATTAAACTATGAAGCACTTGTTAAGAATTAACTCAATGGAGACCTTGCCATCTTTTGAATGAAATGTTAAACTGAAGCATTATCTACCAGAGTCGGTAGTAGCACCTATGGATGTAAAAAGATCCCATGGCACTTAACTGAAAAACAGCAGGGGAACTTCCCCTGTGCACTGACTACATTTCCCAACGTCAGTATGTATACCACCTTGGGTCTCCCCCTGTAAACAAGCCGTTGGCCTAGTGGGCTTAAGCCAGTCAACAAAGAATGAAATGAAATGGAATGGAATAGCTAACTACCTAAATAAATAAATATCTACATTGAGAAGTTCAGAGGGAAAAAAGCCCCCAGATATTTAACATTTTTTATTCTGATCACAACTGTAGCTGTCATATATAGCTCATTATCCTTATACAAAAACGGATGCTTACATGTAACAGTTATTGCAACAGTCCTTTATACAGAATACAGCTCTTATGAGGTCATAAGCATTTTCAATTGCTACACCACACAGTTGTTCATAATTTCAATTTTAAGAGGACTGTTCCTGACAGACATACACATGTACTTAGATTATTAATATAAATTTCTGCAGTTCGTATTCACGGTATTTATTTAAATTACCTATTTAAATACTAACTATATCAAAGAATATTGAAATATTAACATGCTTGTAATACAGCTTCTCATTGACCTGTTCTTTTCATTTTGACCCATGACTGGCTGTCAATTTAACTGACTAAGCCTGCACTTTATTCTTATTCAGCAGTATTCAGATTGGATGTTCACTTGAATATGACAACTGACAGGCTGAAAGCACTGTGACAGGCTAAATTTCTTACTGGTTTGAATTTTTTGTTTTGTTTTTATACTGCCCATGTGTCATTCATCATGGCTGAAAAGGCTGCAAAAACTTTTGATGGAATACTAGTTACATGTGGTGTTAACCTGCATTTATTTTGCTGTCCAATGAAGTCTTATGCACTGACAAGATTTTTTTATATTTATACAAGGCCAGTGTTCTCAGCCTATAATGCCCACAGCAAATGTACTGATACAGATGATTATGATTGGGTCACTGATCCTAACTGACTTTGTGTTCGACACATAGATGTCAAAAAATTCACCTCAAAAATGAAGTGGTGGGAAGGGGTCAGTCTGAAAATAGTCACAAGTTTTTATTTGTACACAATTTATGTGACTTTTTCAGAAAAAGCTGATGTACTTTACCGGAATAGGAATATTCTAGTAGACATTTTGTGTGCAAAATGTGCACAAAAATAAAAGTTATGTACTTATCAATAACAGACCAGAGTAAGTCCATCTTCAGTGACTCATGGCAAAAGGCCATAGGCATCAAAACAGTTTAACAAACTAAACTTGCTCAGATTAACAAGTATGCTACCCATCCATGGCACTCTTCCTCTTCAGACACAAGATTAACCGCACTAAAAAACGTAAGACACACTTAAACTTCTTCCTAGAGGGAGGAAAGTTGGGAGTGGTCATTACTAATGATGGGCCTACTATTACAGTTCTAGGATTCCATACATCTACCCACAACCCCTTTCCCCCCCATTTCTGTACACATGGGGTCAGGGTGTCACTTCTAGAGTTCTAGTGTTATGCTAAGTATATTAACTTTCATAGCAAGTAAGAGTAGTTCCATCCTCAATAACTCACATGACTCAATCCCATGTTTTCCCTACTGGCTGATCACTTCAGAAGAACACACGTTTGATAACAGGAGTCCCAAAGGAAGTTGTACAGCTACAGATGAGATCCAGCTTGTATTGCTCAGTGTAGCTCCTATACTAATCATTGCTGGAAAATACTGCCAAGAAAGACAAAACTCTAATTGAATCAGCCTTATTTCCAACAATGGATTTACTGCACCAAACATAGCACAGTTTATATCGTCAGTGGCAGACCTTGTAGTCCTTTGCGAAGAAAGTCATCATCTCCACTTACTCCATTAGATATTTACAGCAGAGAGATATGCTTTTTTGTTGCTGGTGTTGAAGCAATTAGAACAATGTTTAGGTTAGGTTAGAGTTTGTATGGTACAGACTAAATAGATTCATGAAGAATTAAAATGAAGAATAAAGGCTATTCATGTGAAGTTCTCTTCCTCATTTGATGAAGGAAAAGCATAGAATTCACAGATGTGGATAAGTATTTGAAAGCTACCGCTTTCAATACACTGGAGGAAGGTACTTTGTGGATGACTGAATGTTATATGGCAAACTGCCAAAATTAACATGGACAAGGGTGATAGAAATGCCTATGTTATATTTTATGAAAGTAAGGTTGTGTAAAATCTTAACATAACAGTGGATGTCCTTTTCACTGCTGCAACATCCATTAGCTCTGGGATCTCCTGCCAAGGATAGCTCAATGTCTAGCGGGTATATCAAAGCCTTTATTACCTAGGAGCATTGCATGTCAGACATATGCTCCCTGTGCGGGCTTAAGGCATAAAGATGACGTGAGAATGCTTTCCAAACCATAACTGAAGTGCTCCAGTAGAACCAGGACCCCAGTGTAAAGTAAATGTATATCCAGAAAAAAGGAAGGAAGAGAAGGAGATGGCCCTTTCAGCCAGAGAGCAAATACTACCCAGAGAAAAGGGGAGAAATGAATGGGGGAAGGAGTGTATATTGCAACACAGAAAAGAGGAGCATCTACTGTTATGGTAAGATTTTACACATCTGTACTATGCCCATTACCTCTGGAAGAGCACAAAAGCTACTATGAAGGAAAGGGGAAAGAAAGCAAACAGGAGCCCTCCACAAACCCATGAAGGACAACGTTGGCAAATCCTGTCCTGGCTCTGGAAACTGCATCCAATTTGTAATATTTAGTAAATGTGTAAACTTAAGACCAACTGGAACTGGTGTCCAAACCCTTGAAGAAAGCCCCCAAGCAAGCCACTGCCCTAGTAGAATGCGCCCTAACTGAAGCTGGCAAGTGTTTACCATGAAAGGTATAGTAAAAAGAAATGGCCCTGAAAATCCAGAAGGAGACTGTCTGCATAGAAACTACCAAACCCAATGTCCTGGTACAAAAAGAAACAAAAGCTTATCAGATTTACAAAAGGCCTTTGTTTGTCTAAGTATCTGAGCTGTCCGTGCAAATCAAAGGTATGAAGAACCTTCTCTCTAGCAGACTATAGAGAAGGGAAAATAGAAGGAAGCTGGATAGACAAAGGACAGCTCATTAACCTTGGACATAAAGGAAGGATTCGGTATGGAGAGACATCCTTTCTCAAAGAAAAAAACAACAACAACAAAAAAAGCGACTGCCATCAGTGGCTGGAACTCAAACACCCTTCTGGTGGAGGTTAAAACAATCAGTAAAACAATCTTCTAGGTGCAACATTGCAAAGCAAAAGCAGCAAGCTTGAAAGGAGCCTCAGCCAGTTTTTCAAGAACAAAATTAAGGTCCCAGTCCTCACCACTGGCACTTGTGGGGAACGTTCACTGGGAGGATAACTGATACACACAGTATTTCCAGATGCAGCTCTCTGCTTCAAGTGCAATTTTCCTTAAGAGCACACAGAGGCCATAGTCAGTTTGAGGCTGGTTTCTCCCTCTTTCTCCAGATCCCTAATTAGACTCCCCACTGGCACAGCTATGGAGTTGAGTCCTTAGCCAGAGTTCCAAGTCAAGTCCTCCAACATTCTCTCTGTCCAACCAGTGCTTCGTGTCCTTGCCCAAGTAGCTGACACTCTTGGAGATTTGTTTTACACACACACACCTGGGAGAAGCTGGCACAGGTTTACTAGCTATGCCCCCTTCTGCCCAGACTATAAGGTAGTTACCAAATTAATGCTAATACGAATGGCGGTTTGACCAAGAGCAAGGCTATTAAGTGGCCCAAACAATGTCACCAAATAAATATGCAAGTACTCTCAAAACTTAAATATCTCTACAAGGATGAGCCACAATGAAAGGCTTAAATATATTTAATAATAAATAATAGAAGAACAAGTAAAGTATATATTCACAGTGACATCAGAGTTCAGAAACCACAGGAAATATTTAAAAAATAACACTGCGGGACAGGCTCAGACAAATAAAGAAAAACAATATCTAAACTAAGCTTCATTATATTCCTGACTATATCTAATAAATACTATGCCCCAATATTTATTTATTTTGCATTTGTAAACTGGGTTGGTCAGGCTGGGTAAGAATTTACCCTTTTTCAGTGGAGACCCGAGGGGAAAAGCCCCAAGCGGACATACAAGTAGAGACAGGTTTACAAGAATACAGAGCAGAACAATGTCATGAATACAATGGATAAGAAAAAAAATGTACTCCATGGAATTAAACATAGCTATATACAAAAATATAATAAGGTTGCAAAAGGAAAAACAATGATAATAAACCCAAGAGGTATGCAGTAAGGGAATTAAGGTTACAGGTAATCATTTGAAAATAATATGGCATTATTAGATTAGTGGCTAGAAGGAGAAATTGTGTATGTGGAGGGAGCCTCAGATCTGAGGAAGAAACTAGTGCAGGAGTAAAAAAAAACAGAAAAGTCTTTGTACAAGGGGCCTCAGATCAGAGAAAGAGATAGTGCGGAAGAAGAAAGTAGTAAAGGAGGGATGTAGTGATCTAGAGGGAGGGTGTAGAAGGGAGAGCATATAGATATAGTAATTTATAGAAATAAGAAAGGTCTTGTAGATCAAACGTAGTGGTAAAGTGGGTATAGGGAGAGGGAGGGGTTAAGTAGGGTGGTTGCAAGTACATATAGGGTTGTTATGGAGATACAGTATCAGGTCACGTTTGAAGTTAGAAAGGGAGGTATGGCTTCTGATTTGGAGTGTAAGATTGTTCCAGATAAGGGAAAATGGAGTGTTTATAGAGTATTTTACCTATGTTCTTACTGGGTCTGTAGACTTGTAGTAAGTGTTTATCGGAGCTGCGCAGGGAACGGGGATGGGTGTACCAGGAGATCAGGTTGGACAGAGACGGACAGTCAGAGTTAGAATTAAGAATTGTAAAAGCTTGGATTAGCTGACTTTTGGCCAGAAGGTGTGGGAGTTCAAGCCAATGTAGTTTTGTGAGTGCTGTGATGGGGTTTATAAGAGCTGCTGGTGACAAATCAGGCAATTTTGTTGTGGGTTTGGTCAAGCTTTGCCAGCAGGTTATTTTGTAGATTAGAAAATAGAGGGGATTCATAGAGGAGGGCAGGGAGGAGATAGGATTGGCCTAGCAGCAGTTTTGAGTTGGGGGTCAGGAATTTGCTATTTATGTAAAGCAGGCCCAGTTTTTGGTGTGTTTTCTTTACGGAATGAAGTATGTGGAGGTCTAGTTTGAGCTGGTCATCAATGATGACACCCAGGAGTTTAATGCACGAGCCTTGTCTTAGGATGGTGCTATTTAGAGAGGATAAGAGAAAGCTGGATTTGTGTTGGGCTACAGTTTTAGGCAGGAATAATGAGCTTAATTTGGGTTCAGGATGAGTTGATTATTGGTGAGCCACTTCTCAACAGAATGAAATGAAGTTTGGGTGGAATTGTGGAGAAATGGAGATCAGAGTTGAATCATCTGCGTACTGAATGATAGAGGAGAGGTTACAGGCAGTGTGTAGCTCATTGGTGAAGAGATTGAAAAGGAGGGGACCTAGAACTGAGCCTTGAGGAACACCAGTTTGAACTGCCAGCAAGGGAGAGAAGGAATTTAGCCATTTAACTGCTTGTAGGTGATTGGACAGGTAACTTGAGAACCAATTAAGAGTGGGGATGGAAATGTTTGGCTGAGAAAGTTTATGAAGTAGAAGGTTGTGAGAGACAGTATAAAAAAGCTTTTGAGAGATCTAGGAAAAGGCAGGACATGAGTTTTTTAATGTCTCTGGTCTCAGCTACTGTATGTGAGAAGGATAAGAGTGCAGTGTTAGTACTGTGTTTGGGTCTGAACCCATGCTGGGTGGTGGTTAAAAGACTGTTTTGAGTAAGGTGAGAAAGTAGTTGAGAATAGATGCACTTTTTGAGAATTTTGGAGAGGGGAGAAAGAATAGCAATGGGACAGACATTAGATGGTTCTGTGAAGTTACCTCCTTTATGTAGTGGGATAGTGTAGCGTTGCTTCCAAACAGAGGGGACAGTGGATTCTTGGACTGAGCGGTTGATTAGAATGGTGATAGGAAGGGCAATAGAATTAGCAGCAAGTTTAAGGAATTGGGGAGGTAGGTTATCAGGGGTGGGCGAACAAGGTTTGAGTTTACTGAAGAGAGTTTTAATATAACTAACAGTGACAGGTTTGAGCATGAAGGGCTCTGAGAGGTTAGTGGAGTCAGATTGGGGATGTGAAAAAAGATGTGGGCTTGGTAGTGGAAGTAGTAGAACTAATACAGCAAGGCAGATGATGTGGGGAATGGTCCTTTTTGTTGTCAAGCCCAATACAGAATACACAATGCTCTGTCTCACTAAGAAACTACTCAGAATAATAACAAAAATATTACGTCTGAGATAGCTTGCAGAATGACATCACTTCTGGTCATCTGACTTCTAGTTCCCATGCAAAATGTCCATTGCTGGAAGCTGACAGGACTTAGCACCTACCTGTAAAAAATACACACACAAGGGCTTTTGCTCAGATCTTTGGCGGATGCTAGAAGACATAAAACTATTGCATTTCTCCATGCTTTCAGAGAAGCAATTAGTTCACCTCCAAAGATAATACAGAAAGCTTTCTAAAACAGTCGTTGTGCCTCTGGCGGCTTTGAAATATGTGAGATAGCATCTTTATGGCCTATCCTACAAAGTGATTTAATTTCAGATATTTTTCTAAAGTTTGCTGGACTGAGGATAACACCCCAGTTTTCTTTGTTAAAACATATACATTTAAACAATTAAAACAGTACATGTACATTTCTGTTCTCTCCAGTAAAACACATTGTGGATACATTTCAAACCAAAGCACTTTACAAATGCCTTTTCAACACAAACACCTATACAAATCAGTTTGCAATACCAGGTTCAGTCTTTTACTATACAACCTAGTGTCTTGTACATCTGAGGGATAATAGTATGTTAACATGTCTGTTGGCCACATGGGAAAAGTAAGGGGGTGTTCTTTTCTGTAAGGTTAACTCCACTTGACTTTAAAAAGGCTGCAGGTAATGTCACAATGGCTGGGTTCCCTAATGCTGATGCACCTCGTTGCTTACTCCACCTTGCCCAGATTTTTTTGCGACTGGTGCTGGCCTTATGCATGGATCACATATATGCAACATATGCTAAATTCCAAATTGAAATAAAGGAAGTATTGAAGCTTCTGTTGCCATCAGAGATTCCCACAGCCTTTCATGTCCTGCATAAGCACTGTATACAGGAGGCTTAACTACTGCAGTGCAGGCTCCATAACACCTACGTCTAGGGCCACCCTAACAGGTATGGGATGTGGCTCCTGCAAACCACGAAGTCTCTCTGCCCCCTCTCCCTTTCTTGTACATCGAGGAGCTGTCAATGGCAGGTGCCTACAAGTTAAACTGGTTGAAAGTATTGTGGGGGGGGGGGGCTACTACATGGTACTTTAAAAAATGTGATAAGATGGGAGGAAGTGTCAAATGAATGTAATGGCGGAACAGACTGAGTGAACCAGTAACGAAGATAATGGCTTCTACCCAGATAATCAAATTCTGGGATGGGGTATAAAGTTTCTGTTTGACTTTCTCAGACACAGGGCAATACTGCCTGGGTTATCCTAAGCTGCAATAATTACATCTCCAATTAACACCTCCTAGTGGAGGGACCACCCAGGAGGAGACTTTGTGAGATCAATAGGCAGCCTGAAATCTCTTCTGTGGAGAGGAAAGCTCCTAGGATGGACAGTTCTTCCTCTCCTTCACCTCCAGGGCCCTAAGGTTTGTGAGGTTTTATATAGCCTTCATTATTAGCTTCCATGGCGAGAAATAAGAATGAGATTTTCTAGTCTGTTTCTTCAGAATGTCCACAGAATCTTCTGTGTTCATAAGAAAGACATATGGAGCCCAACTGACCTGAAGACCAAGTCCCTACATCAGCTGTGAAGGGACCAGAGACAAGACCACTTGAGACTCCTGCAATGGAACAGAGTGATGCAAAGTCTGCAACTACTCTGCTAAAGCTGGGATGCTGTACATCACGTGGCTGGGCTTTGGACCCAGAACCTGACTAGTAGGAGGCACTGAACTAATGTTAGAGGGCCCAGTACAGTGCTTAAGGGGGACCAATGTGGGAGCTCACAAATGAGCCAAAATTGGGGCTGGCAAACAGGCCTGTAGTTAAGAAGGTAATGTTGGCCCCACAAAAGGCAACACCAAACTAATCAGAGTCAAAGGGAGAGTTTTAGTCAGAATGGGACTAAAACTAGTCTAAAACTATTAAAATTAAAGTTAAAGTAGAAAAAGGGGCAAAAACAGTAGTGTAAAAATCACTTACCAGGAGCTGGTAAAAGGAGGACCTCATCAGCGAAGCGGCAAACGGGATCTGGGTACTTACCGCCTTGCATCATGGGATATGGGGCTGCCTCGAGCTGGTAAAAGTGACTCTCGAGCTTAGCAAGTGCCGAGTCGGAGCCGAGGATCGGCTCCGAACCCATCAAGCAAGAATGAAGGCGAGATTGACAACTTAACATCTAATGTTAGAGGGCCCAGTACAGTGCTTAAGGGGGACCAATGTGGGAGCTCACAACTGAGCCAAAATTGGGGCTGGCAAACAGGCCTGTAGTTAAGAAGGTAATGTTGGCCCCACAAAAGGCAACACCAAACTAATCAGAGTCAAAGGGAGAGAATCTGATTCCAGGGAAATATTCTGTCCCAGTCAATGTCAAAAGGGCTGACACTAAGAAATGTGAGCTCACAAGACAACATTCAGGCAAATGAAATGGAGAACCTACAGAACTACTGGGCCCACATGCACACCTCTAAAAAGATCTGGACAGAGAAGACTAGAAACAGACTGCTTTTGCTCAAGTTTCGCAACACCCTTCACAAGCCTGACATAATCAATGACAGGAAGAGCACAAGACTGCCATACTGGGGAGGAGGAGGAGAAGGAAACAAACATCAAGCTGGGGAACATATGGAAAATCAAGACCTGACAAACTCACCACTAACTTCTGAAGGACAAAAAGTACAAGGGAGCAAATCCTCCATCTTAGCAGCTTGAACACCTAAACAAGAGGGCATAACTCTGATTTTTATCCAGTTTAGCACATTTAGTTTTAACTGCTGACTACTTAATTAACTTACAGTGCAATGAAAAAGTATTTGCCCACTTCCTGATTTCTTATTTTTTTGCAGGTCTGTCACACACAAATGTTTCAGATCATCAAACAAATGTAAATATTAGACAAAGATAACCCAAGTAAACACAAAATGCAGTTTTTAAGTGATGATTTTATTTATTAAGAAAAAAAACTATCCAAACCTACATGGCCCTATGTGAAAAAGTAATTTCCCCCCTAAACCAAATAAATGGTTGTGCCACCCTTAGCAGCAACAACTGCAATCAAACATTTGCGATAACTGGCAATGAGTCTTTCACATCGCTGTTGAGGAATTATGGCCCACTCTTCTTTGCAGAATTGTTTTAATTCAGCCATATTGGAGGGTTTCTGAGCATGAACTGCCTTTTTAAGGTCATGCCACAGCATCTCAATTGGATTCAAGTCCAGACTTTGACTAGGCCACTCCAAAACCTACATTTTGTTTTTTTTTTAAGCCATTCAGAGGTGGACTTGCTGGTGTGTTTTGGATAATTGTCCTGATGCAGAACCCAAGTGCACTTCAGCTTAAGGTCACGAACTGATGGACAGATATCCACCTTAAGGATTTTTTGGAAGAGAACAGAATTCATTGTTCCATCAATCACAGCAAGTCGTCAAGGTCCAGAAGCAGCAAAGCAGCTCCAGACCATTACACTACCACCACCATGTTTGACTGTTGGCAAGATGTTCTTTTTCTGAAATGCTGTTACTTTTACGCCAGATGTAACAGGAAGCACACCTCTCAAAAAGTTCAACTTTTGTTTCGTCAGTCCACAGAATACTTTCCCAAACGTCTTGGGGATCATCAAGATTTTTTTGGCAAAAGTGAGACGAGCCTTTATGTTCTTTTTGGTCAGCAGTGGCTTTTGCCTTGGAACTCTGCCATGTATGCCATTTTTGCCCAGTCTCTTTCTTATGGTTGAGTCAAGAACACTGACCTTAACTGAGGCAAGTGAGGCCTACAGTTCTTTAGATGTTGTTCTGGGTTCTTTTGTGACCTCTTGCATGAGTCGTCGCTGCACTCTTGGAATAGTTTTTGTAGGTCAGCCACTCCTGGGAAGGTTCACCACTGTTCCATGTTTTCTCTATTTGTGGATAATGGCTCTCACCATGGTTCGCTGGAGTCCCAAAGCTTTAGAAATAGCTTTGTAACCTTTTCCAGACTGATAGTCAATTACTTTGTTTCTCATCTGTTCAGAAATTTCTTTAGATCGCGACATGATGTCTTCCTTTTTGTGATCTTTTAGCCTACTTCACTTTGTCTGACAGGTTCTATTTAAATCTCTTGATTCAACAGGTCTGGCAGTAAACAGGCCTGGGTGTGGCTAGTGAAATTGAATTCAGCTTTCCCAAAAATGTGATTAACCACAGTTACTTCATGATTTAACAAGGAAAGCGATTACTTTTTCACATAAGGCCATGTAAGTTTGGATAGTTTTTTTTTCTTAATAAATAAAATCATCACTTAAAAACTGCATTTTGTGTTTACTTGGGTTATCTGTGTCTAATATTTACATTTGTTTGATGATCTAAAACATTTAGGTGTCACAAACATGCAAAAAAATAAGATATCAGGAATGGGGCAAATACTTTTTCGTTGTACTGTAGCTATTTTTTTAAATCACAAAGGCGTTTTAAAAGACTGAACAAACCTAGCTGAATACAGCTTCATTAGAGAACAACAAAGACAGCTAAGGCCAGGGACAGAATAGAGATCTCCCGCTTACCCAAAAGAAGAAGTAGAACAGTGAGATACTGAGACTTCTCCTGAATCTGGAATTCTAACAAAGCATGACACAGTTTTTCCACATTTTTAGAGTAGCTTTGCTCATTATACTTTGTACAAAAATTATACGACTTAGGTAGTGTGGACCTAAGCACTACTCACCTTTGCTCTGCCTGCAGGCATGGGCAATTTGCTTGTTTTTCTCTGTGTGGGGCAACTTGCTTTTATCTGGGATATCCTATGTCTATTTTTAGAACCCTTGCAGGACGAGTTATTTACACCATCTATTTTGACTACTGACTTTGTTTAGAACAGCAACATAATCTCATGTCCCAAACATTTCACTGATTATTAATCACTCAAATAATGGTCACTGGACTTCTGATAAAATGAAATTTTCACGGAAATTAAAAAGGGTAAAATGTAACAGTTAAGAAAATAATAAGTTATGTACTTACCATAATGCCATAATAAGTTATGTACTTACCATAATGCTCCATCTGATTTGTTGATTTTCATTTGTCTTCAACCTGAGGTACTCGGATCCAGCATGGATCTGACTCGGCCATATGCTCCAGCACTGGATCCAAAGACCAAGCTCCTCCCCTATCCATAATGCCCCGCTCCCCCTCCTCCCCTCAGATTGAGTTTGTTGCAGAAAAGCACCAACCCTATATAATATAAATGCCTATAAAAACTGGCACAACCATCTAAAGGCCCACATACTCAGAGCTAGCCAGGACAAAAGGGTCTATGGTTCTTCAGTCCTGTCCATTACACAGCCCAAACAAAAGACAGGGGAATGGAAGGAGGGACGGTTGAAGACAAATTAAAAGCAACAACTCAGATGGAACATTATGGTAAGTACATAAAGCGTATCTGAAATTGTTGTTTTCATTTGATCTTCAGCCTGAGGGACAGAGTCCCTAGCTACCAAAAAACCTGGGAGGTCCTCATGGAAGGATATTCTGAAGCACAGCTGAGCCAAACGATGCTCTGCTCCTGGAGAGAAGATCCAATTTATAATGAGAAATAAAGGTATGCGATAAGGACTAGATAGCAGCAGAACAGATATCATCAAGAGGAACCCTGGACCAAAAGGATGCAGAAGTAGACTGATGTGGTGGAATGTGCCTGGACATGTCCCGGTGGAAACAAACTTTTAGCTCGAAAGGCCAGAGAAATACACTCTGAAATCCAGCAAGCAATCGTAACCTTAGAGACAGGCTTTTCCAAATGAGACTTAAAAAATGAGACAAAAAGCTGATCTGAATTACGCAAGCTTTTGGTTCTATGCAGATAAAAATGCAACTGCCTGTGCATATGTAGTAAGTGCAATTTGTACTTTCCTCCGTTTTGGAAATATGGGAAGAAAACTGGCAAATTAATGACCTGGTTAATATTTGATTCCGAAGCCATCTTTGGCAAGAAAGATGGATTGATCCACAAGGACACCCTGTCTTTATGAAAAACTAGATAAGGGGGCTTGGTAGATAAAGCTTGAAGCTCAAAACCCCTTTGGCTGAGGTAACTGTCACCAAAAAGGCCATCTTCCTTGAAAAAACTGCAAATCAACCGAAGCAGCAGGTTCAAACAGAGGAGAAACCAAAGCCTGCAAAATGAAGGAGGTGTGGGGACCATAACCGGAGGCCGAAGAAGAAACATACATTTCAGAAAGGCCTTACAGAGTTTAGACGAAGCTAAGGAGGTTGAATTTTCACCCACATGGAAATTGGAAATCGCTACCAACTGAACCTTAACAGTGGAGAAGCTAGCACCATTATTAAAAATGTGTGCTAAAAATTCCAAAACAGCACAGACTGGTGCTGTAAAGGGATCCAGGTCATGTTGAGAAGCCCAGATTGAAAAACGCTTCCATTTGCTACAGTAGATCTTCCTGGTAGACATCTTGTAAGCCATAATCAGGATCTTTTTGACAGGAAAAGAAAGCCCAGAGACCTGGCTATCATGGAAATTGGAACAGCCAAGTAGTGAGTTTCAGGCTAACTAAATCCGGGTAAGGAAACCCTTATGGGTGCATGATCAGATCCAGAACTGGATCCAGGGAGGATACAGTATATGAGACCACAAAGTGGGGAACCAAACTTGACGAGGCCAGAAAGGGACAAGGAGGACAACTGAGCTCCCCAGCAGGCGAGCTTTCTAAATAAACTTGGGAATTCAGAGGACGTGGAGGATACTCAAAGTAGACCAGAGGGCCAAGCATGGACTAGAGCATTTCTGGGCGACTCCCCTGGACGAGGGATCACAGCAATACACTTCCTGCACTTCGCATTGGAAGAAGAGATAAAGGAATCACACCAAGGTCGACCCCACTTTAGAAAGATCTTGTCCGCTACTGACAGATTCAGAGACCACTCATAGGGCATAAGAATACAACGGTTGAGCCTGTCTGCAAGGATGTTGGACTTCCTCAGAATGTTCACTGCCACCAGAAAACAGCTGGTGGAGATCACCCACTCCCACAATCTCATGGCCTTGCGGCAAAGAGGATAAGACTTGGTTCCTCCCTGTTTGTTGATGTACCAGACTACTGACATATTGTCTCTCTGTATGGCAATAGTCCCGGGAGGAAGAAAGGAATGGAGAGCTTGCAACACCAAAAACACCACCCTCATCTCCAGGATACTGATATGTAGACTGGTCTCCAAAAGCAGACCAAGTGCCTTGGACCATCTTCCCATGCAATGAACTCACCCCCACCCCAGCAGAGAGAAGTCCGTGGTCACCGTGATCGCAGGAAAGGAAAGAACAAATGGGTGATCCAAAAGGAGGTCTGGGGATTGGAGCTACCAAGGAAGGGAGTCCCTGTAAACACAAGACAGTCAAACAGGATGTGACAAGCGAAGGTCTAGCAAGGACCACTGAACCACTATGGTCCACTGAAGGACCCTGATATGGAGGCATGAGGTTGGAATAAGGGTGATCATGGCCGCCATGGACCCCAACGCCCGAAGAACCAAGCCTGCCAGGGGAAACTGGGTTTGAAGAATGTAGTGTACATGATGCTGAAGTGACAACAGTCTGTCTGGAAGCAGGAACACCTGGCCCTGAGTAGCGTCTAAGCGAGCACTTATGAAATCCAACACCTGAACTAGTGGTACTTGAGACTTGAGATTTATTGTGACACCCAGGGACGGGGCTATATGGAGAACATAATCCCTGGCCTGAGTCAGCTGATGCCTGCAGGGAGTGGAGGGGAACCAATCGTCCAGGTAGGAAAAGACCTAAAATCCCTGCAGCTGCAGGTGAGCCTCCACTACTGCCATGACTTTGGTAAACACTGGGGGGGGTGGGCAGTAGTGAGTCCACAGGGGAGCACTGTGAACTGAAAGTGAATGGCTCCCAGCCAGAAGTGGAGGAACCTCTAGGAGCATCTGTCCATTTTGATATGGTAGTATGCATCCTGGAGGTCCACAGAGCACATCCAGTCGTTCATCTGCATAAAGGGCAGAATGGACTGAAGGGTGACCATCCAAAACTTCATCTTGGCAATGAACAGGTTCAGGGTTGTAAGATCCAGGATGGCTGTCAAGTCCCCCGTTTTCTTTAGCACCAAAAAGAACCTGGAATAAACACCTGATTCAGACTGGTATGTGCGGACGGGCTGGATGACTTGTTTTTCGAGCACCCTGGAGATTTCTATGGCGGCCTCCTCCTGTTGACCGGGTGGAATGCCTGGGAAGTGTTTCGGCAGAGAGGGAGGATGAAAAAAGGGATCTGAGTATCCTCTGGATATGATCTGCAGCACCCAACGATCATGTGTACTGGACTCTCAGGCTGCTGGGTGAGTGAAAGATGCCCCCCCGACTGCCTCCAGAGATGAGCAGTCGGGCAATCCCTCAGGATTGCTGGAAGGGTCTGTACGGGAAAGAATCCAGAGACCCCTGTTTTTTTGGATCCCCTCTGCCACAAGGGTGGCATCTGTTATATCCCCCCCGTCTGCTCCTGGGGGAAGACTAATCCTGAGCATCATGGGGAGAACCGAGACTTCTAGAACCACAGCTTCTTGACCCCACGCTGATTCCTTGAAAATAATCTTTGTGGACGGGAGAAGCAGATCCCAAAGGCAGACAAGGTCTTCCCATCCTTCTCACTCTTGGTTAATGTGTCACAAACCATTTTTCCAAACAAGGTGGAACCGTCGTAGGAAGCGTTCATGAAAAGACGCCTTAAAGGGCTCCAAAAAAGTGCAAAGACAAAGCCAGGCATGATGCCAAATGGCCACGCCTGTCCCCGCAGCCCTAGAAGCACCCTAGGTAACATGGGAGTGAAGCCTCATGAAGTGCTAGAAATAGCAGTGAAGGTGGCCATGTGGGAGGAGAATACCTTCTCTACTGACATGGAACCTGGGACAGACTCGGCGACCTCCCTGACCAGGTCCCGCTGCAGTCTGATTACATGTGCCAAATAACTCAGCGCACTTAAGACAAAAGTGGCTGAAGCGTAGACGAGCTTCCCAAAATGATCCATTGCCCTAGACTCCCTGTATGGAGGGTGGACTGAGGAGCTCTCCTGAGCCAGCTCCTTCTTAGTGGCCACCACAACTATGGACCCCTTGGACCAATGGGGCTTGTCTGATGGGGCACTGAGCACCTTGTCTGGGTGCCTGGGAATGGGCTCAACTGTATCTGGTTCCTTCCATGCCCTAATGGAAATGAAATCCACAGGGGGGACACCCAGAAGGTAGAAAGTCCTGTGCCAAATGCCTCCAGAAATACCAACTTGTCAGGGTTGGGCTTGAAGGCAGACCACCCATCGCACTGGTAAAGAATCTTTACAATGTCCTCAAAGGAGACATCCTCCAGAGGTGATCAGGGGGAGCCCTCCCCTTCCTCCGAGTGTATATCATCAGTGAGGGACTCCAGAGAGTCTAAGTGATTCCTCATGCACATACATTTCCGAGGGAGCTCTGCAGGAGGAAACTCTGGGGAGGATTCAGAAACTTCAAGGAGTTCCTGGATAAGAATCTCCTGGGGTGAACTGGCAACAGGCTGTCCCTGAGGGGGCAGGACGGAAGACTCTGGCCCAGAGAGACAGGAAGCCAGGGAGTAATTTGAGGACTACAGTGTCAAGGCTCTCTAAGGAGCCAAGAAGACACTCTCCACCACCTTGAATGTTGAAGGCGAGCAGACCCCTAAAGGCAGAACAGCCGGGGCTGAGGCCAGAGGCTGCCTGTCCACCGCCCTCAATGTAGATGGGGGAGCCAGAGCCGAGCTTCCCAGCGTCAAAGCCCCAAGGGGAAGGGATGACTCCAAAAGTCTCTATGTTGAAGCCACCTCCTTGGATCTGCCACCAAAGTTACATTTCCAACAAACCAAAAAACAGCGATGTAACTATAGAAAACAATGGTGGCGTATTGAAACGCTGTACGCCAATGAATCAAGGAAACCAACTGCTGAAAAACCGCTATGATAGTGCTGGCTACAGATAGTAAATCCACGGATCACTACGATAGTAAAAGCAAAAGTTTATTCCACAAATAACAAAAGGTTAAGCGCTTTCACACACCAAAAAAAACGTGTGCTTCATCAGAACACGAAGCACACTTTTTTTGGTGTGGCACTATCATAGCGGTTTTTCAGCAGTTGGTTTCCTTGATTCATTGGTGTACAGCGTTTCAATACGCCACCATTGTTTTCTAAAGTTACATTTCCGAGAGTCGGTGCACTCCAAGAATGGAGCCGAGCTGCTCAAGGTAATGGATTGGGGTTGAGGCACCAGGGACCATCAATGTCGACCCCTCGGCACTCGGGAACCTCAGACTCCAGAGTTCTGAAGCCGAAAGTCGGATCAGAGAAGGAGAAATATGGAGAAAGGCGGACTGCATGCTCCCGGTCCCAGAGGGGGATGGAGCAAGCAAGACTTCCAGCTGAATCTGGGACTGAAGAAACTTCAATATCATCCTGTCCACCTTGGCTTTAGACAAGCTCCGAGTGGACCAGACTGAAGAAGCCACGGACCCCAGCTGAGAATGATGCTAAGGAGAAGGAGAGGCTGGGGACTGAGCCCGAGAGGTCTCCAGCTCCACGGAAAAGCGTGGAGACCAAACTTTGGCTCAGATCTGGCTAGGACTTGGAAGGAGGCTCAGCAGAAGAAGAGCGCTCTGCAGACCACTTCCTAGGTTGATCCCACTCTTTAGAATGGGCCTTCTCTCCATCCCTGGACTTCTTTGTGGGAGTTTCAGTCCTAGAAGTCAGGGCAGAAGAAGACAAGGACTCTGCAGGAGGTGAGAGAAGACCCTTTAAAATAATCTTGTTCCTCCTGTCAATCAAAGCACGGGGGTTGAAGCCCACACAGATTGAACATGAGGTGTCCAAATGGGAAACTCCCTAGCAGACTATGCATAAAATGTGGGCATCGGAAGGAGGAAACTTATGTCCACACTCTGCACACTTCCTAAACCCTGGCTTAGGGGGTGCCTTCCATGGTAAGGAAGGAAGCCCCTACACACACACAGCATGGAGAGAAGAAGGTAGGGGAAAGAAAATAGGTGAAAGGGAGACAGATAAGGGATAAAAGCCCAACAAAGTACACTTACACTCTACTGGAGCTTGGAGCAGTGGAAACTTGTGCTGTTCAAAGTGAGCGGCAAATGAGATCTGGGTGTAGGCGGGAGAGCGGGGTATTATAGGTAGGGGAGGAGCATGGACTTTGGATCCAATGCTGGAGTATATGGCCAAGTCGGATCCTTGCCGTATACGAGTCCATCAGGTTGAAGAGCAAATGAAAACAACAACTTCAGATCTGTTGTTATTTCTACATTAATACAACTTTAAGATACAAGTTGCACAGTGGCAGGAAACAAATTGAGTGAGTCAAAGCTCTCAGACTTAGAGAGACAATGGAAGGGGGCTGTATTCTGCAACATCCATTGCTAAATATGGTGTAGTAACCCTTGCTAGTGCGGAGCAGGGCTGGGAGGAAAAAAAAAAAAAGAGAAAGCGAAAGAAACACTAAAGGGAAATGGTATACTATTCAAATGAAGTCAGCTGAGGGAGACATAGCTGTAGTCTAAATGAGATAAACAGATTTTTATTTATTTCTGTTCAGAGGTTTTGGGCAAAATGGAAGGGAGGAAAGGTCCCATTTGACTTTAATGTAGTTCAGTCATCTTGTCTGGAGAAAATACCAAAAGACAGGCCAATAATACAACATCATAGAGAGAAGGTTTCAGAATTACAGATATTTTTTTTCCCAACAGATCCAAGGAAGGTGAAGTACAATGGTGCAGGTAAACTTACCTTAACAGTAGATGCTTGAATTATCACTTCTGCAGTAGCCATAGCTATATGGGTTGTAGCCTAAGGACATAAACAAACTGCTTCCAAAGCTTCAGGGCACATTACAAACAAGGTTGAGCTAACTAAAAGACAAGTTTGGCTGCCAAGTCCTTCAATGTCTTCCTAACAACAGACAGAGGGAAGCTGAGCCCTGAAAGGACAATGTTCAGAACAGCAAAAAATAAACAACCACATCCTGGAATAAACACACCAAAAAATAAGTGGAGGGTGGAGAGAGGGAGCAGCTACCGTAACAGTTATCATTCAAATATCAACTTTTATGGTAAGTTTCCTTACACACTCGTACTATGTTCACCACAGTAATCACTGCTGCAGTAGGTTTAGCTATATGGGTAAATTAAAATAGCTAACTACATTTGAGAGGTGGAATGGGAAGAGTTCAGGAGGCCATGGAGAATGGTCCTTGCAAAGCCTGATCTGTCCTAAAGAAGGACTCAAGTTTATACTGTTTTGTAAATGTATGCATAGAGGACCAAGTTAAAACATCTAGAATCCAACCCTTTCCAAAAAGCCATATATGAAGCCAAAGCCCTAGTAGAATGGACCTTGACCCTACCTGGAAAACATTTGACGTGGTATGTACAAAATAATGTAATAGCCTATAACAACCATTTGAAAACAGCCTGTTTACACAGGTCGTCCCTTCCTCTTAACTTCACAAGTAAAGAAAAGCAAATCTGAAAAATTTAGTTCTGTCAAGATAGTGCCAGAGTTGTTAGTTGACATCCAAGATATGGAGTATTTAAGGTTCATAAAGAAAATGCAAGAATTGATAAGTGTGGCTTAAAGTAAACTCTGATACCACTTTAGGCATAAAAGACAGAATAGTTTCCAAAGAAACAGTGTCTCTGTGGAAAATAAGATAAGAATTGAATCACCGTAAGAATTTGTGACTCAGAGGTCAGAGCAATCAGTAGTTTTCCATGTTAAGAACTTCAAGTCAGCTACATTAGCTGGTTTAAATTAAGTAAGTGTTAGCTTCTCTAACACAAAATTAAGGTCTCAAGAAGGAGCCACTGGTTTTCTTGGAGACCTCTCAATTAAAACCCCTTTCAAAAATATTTTGACTTGAGAAAAATCTGAAATAGGGGGATCCATGGGTAGACATACTGAAATAGCCAATAAATTAACCTTGGTGGAGAAGTAAGAAAGGCCATAGGAAATTAACTTGCACAAATACTGTAAAACCGGAGAACTAGCCCTGAATGGGTGCTGGTTAGGTTGTTGCCACCAGATAGAAAACTTTTTCTATTTGCTAATATAAGGATTTTCTAGTAGCAGGCTTTCTTGCCTCCAATAGTACCTAATGTATATCCTCAGTAAACAGGTGCCTAAAGGAAAATACACTATCATCCAGGAACTCAACTGAAGTTGACTGGGGTCAAGGTGTATCAAACACCACTGATCTTCTGCGAGTAGATCCATTCTGTGAGGACGCTTGTGGTAATTGCCCTTGGCCATTTCAAATGATGTTGTCTGGGCCAGAAAGGGAGTAACCACACATATCTTGGGGGAATTCCTTCCATACTTTCAGAAGTACCCTGGGTATCAGTGCAAATTTGGAAAAACATACAGCAGCATTCTATAAAGAAAAAGAAAAAGGTATCAGTCTTTCAGACCTTCTAGCATGGATTCCTAGAGCAGAATCTTGCCAGCTAATTTAGAGCGGGCAAATGGTCTACTAGAGAAACTCCCCGCAGATGGATCAAATCTTGGAAGACCCCCCATCTAGTTTGCATACATGAGGGTCTGTCCTGTCCTGCTCAGCTTGTCTGCTGACATAATATTGCTCTGAAGGAATGAAGGATGCCAGTAGAGTGAGACTGGGCTGTGAAGCTATATCCCAAGCTAATATGGCTAGTCTGTAAGGGGGTACAATCTGGTTTCTCACTGCTGGAAGATGTACCACATAGCTGTGGTATTGTCTAAAACAACCGGAAGAGGTCCTGATGACTAAAAATAATTAAGAGAGTTGAGTACCTTGATCAGGGCAAGCACCTCTTTCGTGTTTATGTGCATGTATCTGTCCTAGATGTCCCACACACCTTGCACTATTATCCATCCTGAAACTGCTACTCAAAGTCCAGGAAAGCTGTGATGACTGACTGCTTTGGAACAGGAAGGGATAATGGGAGACTCAAATTTAGGGATATTTGATGTCTCCGAGTAATTTTTATACTAACAAACCCCAGCACTGGGATTTGAAAAGCCAAGGGATACTGATGCTGGGACCAAACCACTGTATTTTTCTTGTGTAGAGTCTTGCCAGGATTATCATGAGAATCATACATGACATGAGACCCAAAACCCTGAGGTATTCCCTCACAGTGACAGAAGTCTTGATGGAAAACCTTAGAAATAGACATAGGTATAGATTTACTTTTTTCCTGTGGAAGAAAAGCTCTTTGAATTAAGATGTCCATCTGACACTCCAGGAACACAACCCTGTGTGAAGGAGTCAAGAAATACTTTTGAATGTTCTCCTGGAATTCCAGCTTATGTAAGAAATCTCTCACCCAAGTGACAGATTCCGAACACTTTGAAAAAGACTCTGCAAAGATAAGCAAGTCATCTAAATATGGAAAAAAAGAAAATGGATACCATGTAACCTAAAATGAGGTATAACTGGAGCTAGCCACTTGGTGCAGTGGATGGTCCAAAGGGTAAAGATCAGAAATGATCCAGTGATCCAGATACAGAAACCTTAAAAATCACCTGACATCTGGATGAAAATGAATGAGATAAGCATATTTTAAAATGCAGAGTTACCAAGAAACATGAATGAGGAAAAACAGGTAACAGATTGTGAAGTGATATCATATTGAAGTTAGGCAATATCGCAAACCGGTCTAAGATGAAAGATTCAGAACTAGTCTCTAAGTATCTCTTTCTATGGCACATCCTGAACAACAACCTTTCCCAACTTGGGAAAGAGGAACTGGTTCTATCACTCCCTGCAACAGAATGAAATGAAATGACAGGTGGAGACAACAGTCTGGTCTGCTGGATGAGGAATAACCTCCTGGCAAGGAGGAATATCCTCTCACTGTCATATGTAACCTTGATGAATGATCTACAAAAAATGGAGATAACATACTTTCCAGAAGGGAAAAAGAACTGCCATGGTTGGAGGAGGAAGGAACAAAGTCGTCTGAACAGTCATACTGGCTAGATGGATTGCCTTGGTTTGGGGTATTCCTGAATTCATTTTGGAACACCCTTCCACAGTATGCCAAAACTGGATACAGTGTTACAGAATCCCTTAGAAAATAAGAAAAAGAAAGGCAGAAAGTCTTAGAGATTCCCGATTTATCTTACCCCTTTAATCACACATTTTGCCCACCTCTGCAGCAAAGGAACCAAAAAGTGAATCTTCAAAAAAGAAAAGAAAATATCATTATGCACATTCTCTTGGAAGGTTCTGAGACTACAGCCAGGCAAACCTTCTCAAAACAGTACCAGTGACCATAGCCCAGTAAGAACTCTGAGTCATACATACATTGTAAACAGTGAGCAGTGACTAGTAAAATAGCAAAAACTAAATTTACTGCAGATTTTTCCTCACAAGAAGAAACTGCAGACCAACATTTATCATACTTTCACAATTAAAATAAACATTAACATGTGAGCCAGACAATTCAAATTTCTGAAAATCAAAGTTGCAAAAGTATAATCTATGTCCCCTTACTCATCAATAATCTTCCTACCCTTATCAGAAGGAGTAGGACAGGAATTAACTGTTTAGCAGTAGTAGGAATAACTAAAGTTAAAGCTGCTGGGTCTGATTTGGGAAGAGCACATAAAAACTTAAGACTAAGGAACTTTACACATTCTATCTGCCTCTTTAGGGGCAGCAGGCTAACTACCACGAAAATTGCAATGAGAAATTGCAACTAGAAAGCCACACATCCTCCAAAGCTGACAGAAATGAAGAAAATAGTGAAGATTCAGGAAATTTCTAGTGTAACAGCTCATAAAATTTTCTGAGGGACTGAGAAACCTCAGTGTATTTGCACTAAAACACTGGCACATCCTGGAAAGAGTCTCAAAGAGAGGAACCTCTAACGAAAAATCAAATTGAGCTTTCCTCGGATTCTAAATCAGATAAATGAGGAGAAAAACAGTATCTCTCCCTTCATCTTCCCGTCCAGATTTAGAATTTTGAATCTCTTCAAGAAAGCAGGTAGCCTTCTTTTTTTACCAGGAAGCAATAAAGGAAAAAAAACCTGAATAAAACCCCAAACCAGATCCAATGGACTACTCATGTCTAGGGAAATTTGAGGAAGAGTACACACAAGTTTAGTTTTCGGTTTCTTTTGACAGAAAAAAATGTGGCCAACAGTACTATAAATGGCACTGGCAGCTTCTACAAGGATGGGCACAACACTCTGACAAAGCAGGGTAGCCTTCCCTGTTCCCTCTCCTAGGACCAACAAGGAGCAGCTCTCCCTTGTCCACTGAATTGACTACAATAGCAGCACAGATATGGCTAAACCCCAGTACTTAGTAGCTGCAGGTCTTATACCATAGGGATCTAAGGTAAAGATGAGTGATCTGAGGTACAACAAATGGCCCAAGCAGAGTCACTTAACTTTTTCTTTTTATGGCTGGAAGAAGGACCTACTGTTTGTTCCATGGTCAAACAAAACGGTACCTCTTCCTGGGGAAAGTGAGCAGCAAAATCCGGTAAAATTTAAAACTTCACTTTTCAAATAAAAACACAGTAAATAGCATTTGAAACACTTGCCAGCCCCAAGAAGTAAAATAAGCAAAATTTCGCCACAGAAAAAATGTTTTTAAATTTATTTATTTTATTTTACATTTGTTAACCAGGGGTGTCTGACTGAGCCGAAAAGGCCCTTTTTCAGCAGAGGCCCGGGGAGAAAAGTTCCACAAAGAAAAATTACAGACACATTTAGTTATTTAGACATGATCAGTATACACACAAATTACAAGAGACATGTTTTTACAGTGGTATGCGGCACATAAACAGTTACAGCGGAGAACAAACAAAAAAATATTAATTTTAAAAATAAAGGCAATTAATAGATTTGTGGTGTACAGCTGACATTTGGAACATAGGTAGAATACATACATAGTACACAGGTACAGTACATACATTGTAGATTAGCCAGTGTTTGTGAGTAAGATTAAAAACTATTATAAAGTGCTCTAGATTTAGTATGTACATGTTATCCGCTTTCACTAGCCTGGGGAGCAATCATGGCACTGCCAACTTTGCTTGAGATGTTGCCTGATGAGATCTTTAAAGGAGGCTTTGGATGATGTGTTTTGAATGCTAGTAGGGACAGAGTTCCATTTTTTAGCCACTGAACTACTATATAGTGCATCTCCAAAGCTATTGTAGCTGTTGGTGACTTCTAGTAGTAGTTTGCTTGATGATCTAAGAGGCCTTTTGGCTGAGTGATGTTGTACTAGGTTTCTGAGGGCAGGACACTTATTGGAGAGGTAATAGACAGAATGACAGAGGCAGAGCTGATTGTAGGTTAGGAGGTTGAGCAGTTCAAGCCAGTGGAGCCGTCTCAAAGCAGTACAGTGATGAGTTCTATATGAGCAATTTGCAGCAAAGCGGGCAATTCTGTTATAGCAGGCTTCCAGTTTGCTTAGTTCAGCTTTGTTGAGATTAGTCAGAATGGGAGATGCATAGAGTAGGGTGGATAGAAGTTGGGAGCAAGCAATGGGTGATCTTGAGTTGTTGGTAAGAAACAGTTTGATACGGTAGGGTGATCCCAGTTTGGCATGTACTTTTTTAATAGTTAAGTTGAGATGACTATCAAATTTTAGGTGGGAGTCTACGGTTATTCCCAATAGCTTAGCCTGTGCCACTGAAGCAATTGGAGTAGCATTTGTGGAGTAGATAGTGAATTGACTGTTAGTGTTTTCGTTAGAACTGGTTATAATCATAAGCTGAGTTTTCTTTGGACTGAGGATAAGTTGGGCTTTGGTAAGGTAGTTTTCAACGTCAGAGAATGCTAGTTGAGTTGTTTGCAGGAGGGTGGGAATGTTTTGTGCAGCACAGATTAAGGTAGTGTCATCTGCATAATGAATTATAGATGCATGCTGTGTGGAGGTAATTTGTGAAGACTGTGAATAGTAGTGGTCCTAAGATAGAACCCTGTGGGACTCCTACAGTTATGGGCAGCTGAGGAGAGAGAGAATTTTCCCATTTCACAACTTGGTATCTGTCAGTTAAGTAGCTTTGGAACCAGGTAAGAGTGGAATTAGGACTTGGTGTGAGACTGTGTCAAATGCTTTGGACATATCCAAAAAAAGAGTTGACACTTGTAGGCCTTAAGTTTTGAGACGGTTTACTGTGTCTGTGAAGCAGAGGAGGGCTGTAGTGGTACTATGGGCAGGTCTGAAACTATGCTGAGTATGTGACAGGATGTTGCTGTCTAGGAGATAGTTTAGCATCTGGGTATGGATGCATTTTTCAAGGATTTTGGCCAGGGGGGAGAGTAAAGCAATGGGTCTGTAGGTATTAAGTTCAGTGGAGGTCCCACCTTTATGTATGGGTGCAACATAGGATATTTTCCAGAGTTTGGGCACATAGTTTTCAACAATTGATCTGTTTATGAGAGTGGAGACTGGGACAGCAATAGAATCTGCTGTGAGTTTCAAGAAATAGCTGGAGAGTAGATCGGCTGCTGTTGATGAGGTTTTTAGTTGGGAGAGCATACTTTTGATTGAAGTGGTGGAAACTGTTTTGAGGGTAAAGTTTGTATTAGTGTTATTTGTGTTGGGGGGGATAGTGAGGAAGGAACTGCCCTGTGCTACTAAGGATAGAATTGAGTTCACAAAGTGGGAGTTGAATTGTGTTTCGATGGGAACTTTAGTGTCAAGGGTGGTTGGTTTGGGGGTAGCCTTTTGGGTAGATTTTAGTAGCTGGTTTACATTTTTCCAAAATTTTTGCGGGTTGTGTTGGTATTTAGTTTGAAATGTTGTGTAGAAGGATTTTTTTGTCCAGCCTAATGCATTTTTTTGCACGGTTGCGCAGTTCTTGGTACTTAGTTAGGCTTTGCATTTCTTTGTTTTTTTTATAGTAAAGCCAGGCAGTGTCTCTGGACTTGAGGATTTGTTTGGTTTCTTTACTGAGCCAGGGGTTTGTAGAGGTACTAACCTTGATTTTTCTCAATGGAGCGACAGTGTCTAGGTGTTGTAGAACTGTTTTGTTGAAATATGCTACAGCCTGGTCAAGTGGGAGGGTTTTTAGGGGGGTCCAGTCACAGTTACAGAGTAAAGTGTTGAGGACCTCAGGAGAGAATTTTTTGTGTTTCTAGTGGATATATAGTTAGTGGTTTTGCATATGCTTGTTCTACTACGTATAAAGTATATTATGTTGTGGTCACTTACGGTGTCTGGGAGACTGCCTGTGTGAGGGTACAATGTGGGGTTGTTAGTTGGGACCCAGTCAAGGATGGATTCCCTTTTAGATTTTTTATCACATCTAGTTGGAATTTGGACTAGCTGCTGGTAGCCATGGAGATTTATTAGATTACTTAGTGGTTCTGATATACAGGTGAACCAATCTAGGTTGAAGTCCCCTAGAATAAGGGCTTCTTGTGAGTATGTGGAAGAACACCGGGATAAGAAGTCTTCAAGGCTAGCAGGTATATTACCAGGGGGAATATAGATCACAGTTGTGGTGATGACCTTTTTAGGGTGAAGTTGAAGTTGTGAGAAAAGTATGTCCCAATTATTGGGGGAGGGGGAGGAGTTTGGTAATTGATGGACAGTTAAGTTGGACTTGTACAGTAAGGCAGTTCCACCCCCTTTACGAAGTGGTCTGTCTTGTCTAATGATATTGTAGCCGGTAGGGAGAACGTCTGAGTTAGCTATGTTTTTATTTAGCCAAGTTTCTGTTAAAGCAACTATGTCTGGGGAGTACTGTGCTATTGTGGCCTGGAGTTCAGGTATTTAATTTTTGATACTTCTAATATTAATATTTAGCATTAAAAGATGGTTGGTTTTGCTGTTGTTGTTGATTTGCCCAGGGATGAAGAAAGTGAGGGTGTTATGTTCTGACATTTGTGTTGGAGCAGTTTGTGTTGGACAGGATGGATTTGGGCCTGGGTTGGGGTGGATATCCCCACTTATGGTGAGCCTGGAGTTAAAATGGTTATACAGATGGAGTTTGGTGAGGAGTGTGAGAAAGTATTGTGTTTTTTTTTGGAGTAGGAATGAGCGCATATGTGTTTAGTTCTGAATTGGTCAGTTATGTAGTTCTTGAATAACTGTGGGCAGATATTATTATAATGTGTGGTGTCTGTATACGAGAGTGCATAATGCAGTGTTGTGCTACTAAGTTTAGGGATATTGCTAGAGTGATAACTTGTGGTGTTGTAAAGAATTATGAGAAGACAGACTAGACTTAGTTGTGTGATAGTCATGGTTATAAAGTTTAAGTTGTTTCTAGGTGGGGGGGTCTGAATAGGAAATATTTAAGTAACTTTTAAACTGACAAGAAAAAAAACAGCACTCTTGTTTAAAAGAACAATACAGTTTTGTAACAGGCAGTTAAAACACAAAATCCTAATTTTAAAATAATTAAATGGAAGGCTTTTCCCTCAAAGGGAAAGCACAAGCAAACAGTCACTCCTCAAAAGCCTCAGTGGAGCATATTCTTTAGTGGCAATATAGCTCTGAACAAATACGCACCCCGACTTGTCTTTTGGTGAGCTCAGCTCAAGCTGCCTGATAATTTGGATACATGGAAGCTACCCTGAAGCTATGGAAGCTGCCGTATGTTATATCCTTAGCAGGATATAATCCAAAGAGCCAAGACTGTTGCAGCAGAGATCAATAAGATGAACATCTCAAGTTAATGAGTATAATTTTCTGGCTCCTACTACTGGGGTGACAAGTTAAACTAGCCATTTATTTTGGATGGCATATGAATACTTATCTTCTAAAATGCACTGAACACAGACATAGGTTCATTGTTTCATAGATGTGTACTACGCTAATGGCCCTGGAGCCTTTACAAACCTAGCCCATAGAAGTGCACTGGCATCATGCCGCCTGACATTAGTTCCCAATGCCTCCATCAAGTACAGCCACTGGAGTGATCCCCATGGTGAACTTTCTATTACCTATCCAATCATTAAGAGTTTTCTTGAAGAGGGACAGTGAGGTGCTCTGCTTGACATGTAAAGGAAGTCTATTCCAGAGCACAGGCCGTCTCTGGGTGAGGAACCTATCCCTAC
>NC_056734.1:476619246-476666817 GCF_019279795.1 Protopterus annectens
GTGGGAGGGGTATATGTGCCCCTATTGGCCAGTGTGTGCCTGCCATAAAGCCCAACAGTCCTGGGTCAGTAAGCTACTGGCTGGCCGGTTTCTAGTTGCCAGGCCTGGGTTACCTGGGATAGCTCTGATGAGCGAAAGCTGGATATAAAACCAACCAACCTGCCAAACATGAACTGAGAATTGCTACGCTTAATGTACGTTAACTGACAGGAAGCAGTTTGGAAATAGATGACGATAATACGGAGGAGGCTGGACATCCTATGTATCCAAGAGATGAGATGGAAGGGCAGTGCAACAAAGCCACTTGGCTTGGGATCTACTACTCAGGAGGAGGACAGGCTAGAGATGGTGTAGGAATTGTGGTGAGAGAGAGGCTTCAGAAGGCCATCAGACTCCAGTGTAATGATAGGGCAGTATTCATAATCTCAGCCTATGCCCAACAGCAGGGTTGTGATAGTGAGTAAAAGTGTGCATTCAGACAGCAGTTGCAGGACCCAATAGATAAAGCAGGCCAACATGAATTGCCTGTTGAAAATGGGTGATTTGAATACACATAGCAGGACAGACAGAACAGGATATGAGGACTGCCTGGGTCCACATGGATGGGGCAACAGGAATAAAGGAGAAGCCATTCTAGATACGTGTCTGGCAAATGGCTTGATAGTAGCCAACATGTAGTTCAGAAAGAGAGAGTCACAAGACCACATACAAGAGCAGCCAACATGCAACTAAGGTTCTTCCTAGTTAGGAAAAGGCACTGGGGTAGAATCCATGACTGCAAAGTCATCCCCAGTGAAACAGTCGGCCCACAGCATAAACCACTAGTTGCCACAATCAGCTGCAAGCAGTGGTCAGAGAAGGCTATAAGGTCAACAAAGACTAGGCTGAAGACCTGGAAATTGACTGGAGAGAAACTACAACAGTTCAAGGAATTACTCAGGGATCTAGCACCCCAAGAAGAGGAGGAAATAGGTGGAGATGAGCAAGAATGGCAGCACCTAAAAACAGCATGTGTTAGAACTACAGAAAGGATATGTGGCCGAGCCGGGTATGGAAATAAGGTACACAAGGAAAACTGGTGGTGGAATGCAAAAGTCCAGGAAGTCATCAAAAGAAAGAAGTGCAGGAAGAAGTGGGAGACACTGACCAGGCTTAGGAAGGACTACTGGTTGGCTAAGAAAGAAGTTGCAATAGCAAAGAATAGGGCACCGGAGGCACTCTACCAACTTCTGGAAAGTGACTCAGTAATAGGCAAAAAGAAACTATAACAGGTTGCAATGCAAAGACAGAAAGATAAAGATAGTCAGATACCCTTCATAAGGGATCCCAACAACAACCTGCTCATCAGTCCACAAGACATCAAAGGCAGATGGAAGAAGTATTTCCAGCAGCTTCTGAATGTAGAAAACCCCACAGAAGATGTACTGCCCCAGGTTCAGCCTACGATGAGAGAGGAAGCGGAGCCCACCTTACAAGAAGTAAGAACAGCACTAAGGAAAATGAAGTCAGGGAAAGCGAGCAGGCTCACATGAGGTCACAGCAGAGATGACAAAAATGCTGGGTGAGACAGGGGAGAAATGGCTTCCGAGGGAACTCACAGCAGTGTGTAGAGAAAGGTGTATCCCATATGACTGGAGAATAAGCATACTCATGCCAGTGTATAAGAACAAAGGGCACATCCATACCTGTGGGCAGTACAGAGGCATCAAACTCCTATCACATTGCATGAAAGTTATGGAGAGGGTGATTGATAAATGGATAAGCAGGGTAGTAGAATGTAAGATGGGAGATGAGCAGTTCAGATTCAGATCAGGATGCAGCACAACTGGCCCGATGTTTGCAGTGAGACAGATACTTGAGAAGAAGCTAGAGATGAGGAAAGAATCCAACTGGACATTCCTAGACTTGGAGAAAGCATATGACAAGGTCCCAAGAAAGCTGATCTGGGCAGTACTGCGGTGGTCTGAAGTCTCAGAAACATTGGTAGAATTAATGCAGGCTACGTACAAGGACCCAATTACTCAAATACGAATAGTGTTCAGCCTCACAGAGGGGTCCTCAGTGGGAGTGGGTGTACACCAGGGTTCAGCTCTGAGCCCACTGCTGTTCATACTGGTGATGGACTACATTAGCAAACACGTCGGAGGGGGCAGATCAACAAAGTTGATGTATGCAGACAATGTGGTATTAGAGGCAGACTCTGAGCTAGAACTTCAGCAAAGGATAGGAGAATGGAATGCAAAACTAAAGGCACATGGGATGAAACTAGGCACAGATAAGACAGTGGTAATGGAAGCAAATTGGGGAAATCAGAAGAAGCTGAGAATAGAGATAGAAGGAAAGATAGTGGAACAGCTAAACAGCTTCAAGTATCTGGGAGGGGTGGCTGAGGTGAAGGGAATTCTGAATGAAGAGGTCAAAGCTAGAACAACCGGCACAGAGTGTCTGGTGTAGTCCATGACAGAAGAATGCTAAACAAGCTGAAAAGTAAAGCGTACAAGACAGTGGTGCAGCCAGTACTACTGTATGCTACAGAAACCTGAGCAGAAAAGGCAAAAGAGTTAAAGAAGCTAAAGTGATGGAAATTAAGTGCCTGAGAAGGTTGGTAGGATGTACACTGTGGGACAGATGAAGAAATAACGAGATAAGAGCAGAAGCCAAGGTAGCTCCAACTGCAGAAAAGATCAAAGAGAACAGATTATGGTGGTTTGGACACATGCAGAAAAGCAGAAGACAATCTAGTGAAGAAGATTTGGGAGAGACAGGAAGAAAGTAAGAGGAAGTGAGGATGTCCAGCAAAGAGGTGGATGGATTGTGAGAAGGAGATCTGCAACAGTCAGGGATGAGTGTTGAAGAAGGCAGGAGTGTGGCACTGAATCAGGAGAGTTGGCAACAATTAACACGATACCCTGACCCCTTGTAGAAAAAATGGGGCTGATGATGATGATGATAACACTTCCTAAGCAAATGTAGGTAACTAAAAGCAGACATGATATTACAGGAAGTGACAGCTACACAAATTCACACTGAAATAAATAGAGGGGAATTACATGACATATGAATGTCACTGACATGCTGAGTTCAAATGACAGTTCGCAAGGACAGTAAATAAATTATGGGACATTTGCATAGAGTGCATTTAATCAATATAACATGTTGGAAAATAGGAATGGCTTAGACGCCACAATCTCATTTTGCAAGAATCTAACCCATCCCATCAATGTCAACACAATGACCTGTGTATTAACTGTGTATGCCACAGTAATAGGCCTAACACATGTACGAGGAGGATCACCCTTGAAAGGATTTACACACCTCAATATTCTAATGGTTATGTATCCTGTATGTAGGTGTATGGTGTTATAAAAATGAGAGCAGAGTGTGACATATGCAATACCCTTGCATAAGGCACTCCCTCAATATTCTAATGGTTATGTATCCTGTATGTAGGTGTATGGTGTTATAAACATGAGAGCAGAGTGTGACATATGCAATACCCTTGCATAAGGCACTCCTGCCTGACACAGTTATTGTACCAACAGTTAAGAACACCACACTATGATGCAATGTATTCCTCAGAGCTGTGTACTGTTGCCACAGGAAATAGTAATAGGTATTGTGATAATCAAATGAAATTAATGTGTGAATTAAAGGCTCCTTGAGAATGAATTTTATATCAGCATGTCAGACTGATTGCAATTAAATGAGTATGCTCATGTGCACACTACTGTGATCAAGCCTATATAAATGTTCTGTGATAAAGGAAGGTTTCTCTGTATATCTGTGCACAAAACACCCAAGCACTGCTGCACACTCATGTACACCATAGGACTCAATGCAAGTGTCACAGCATCACTCTCACCATGACATTGGCAGAACAAATGTCTACTGCCATGAAATCTAATGCTACATTCACCTATGTTCATGCAACATAGGAAGGAATACGACTGACATGATGTAATGGTTGTTGTGCGACATCAATACGTTCACACAAAATGAAATCCTATGCAAGAAGTGAAAATCAAACTGTACAACTCCTCTTGTTATCACAGCTGTTGAACTCCACTTTTGTGAAGTCATTCAGTCAGCTGTATTGTATTGGCCCATAATTTTTATCTTCTAAAATTGATGGGAGAGGCCTCTGCCACTCTATAAATGCAAAGTATAATTGGTGGAGGTTGTCTTTCATGCAGAACAGTTAAGGACACAAATGCTAACAGTCACTCATTGAAGGCTTGGAACACTTGCCTAAGTGCTGAGAAAATCAACACCATAGTGAGATCAATTTGTTATAAGTACATCACCAACTGTCATATGTGTGATTATGTGAAAGCATTACATCATGTTCATGAATCAAGGAATACGTGTCCCTGTAATTACTCGGAAATAATCTTGCTGTATGTCAGACAGCATTGCCTAATGCTAGATATACCCAAACACACCCGTGGCCCCCTGCTGTTGTGACTGTGATGGCAGAACAACAATTATGTACAATGTTGACATAATGTATTGGAACACATGCCTTACTTAGGCAACAACATACATTACATTGCCTCATGTCCTCATTCCTGAAGAGATGCTTCACTACAACTGTGACAGAATGACAATCTATTCAAATGACAGCATCAGTCTTCAATACAACCTTTCCAAAGGAAATGTACAACAAACACTTGTAACAGGAAACCACAATCTACACTTGAATATACCACATGTGGGTGACAACACTGTTAACAATGTGTACAATGATTGTAAACAGTGGCATCGGGATTAGAGCTATATAGCCAACATTACAGGCTTATGAAGGTTTGCTGAAAGAAGAGCAAATACAGACTAAAGTGCAAATACAGATTCATCTGACTGTAACACTTTACATTTCAACAGATGACATCACTGTGTATTACCTTCATATTTCTGCTAAAAAGTGGTTGCACAGCACACTTTATAGCTATACCTCATATATGTACTGCAGCCTGTTCTACACTTTAAGAGGAAGAAACACATATGACAGTCATTCCTGTATTCAAACTCCCTACCTACAGACTGACAGAATCTGCACAACAGTGTATTACAAGCATGCACCACAGGAGAACTCTGAATGCATGTAAGGCACACAGCATCTTTGAAAGGATGACATCAGCTGCGTCATGCAAAGGAGATGTGTGTGCAAAAATTACCTCTACAGCTGTGTTAATTTCTAAATGTTATAAATATTAGGAGCTATAACACACTCCTGAATACATTTACATTCACACACAATCAAGAGTCTCACTGTCGTATTCAAACTCCTTACCCATCGCCTGATACAAGCTACACACAAGTGTATTATCTGCATGCAGCACAGCAGAGCTCTGACTTTAGTAATGTAAGAGTGAATTATTGAAGTGACAACCTCATCACTCTGTTACAGTCAGTATGCATTTGTGGACAGAGTGAAAAAAGAGATGTGGGATTGATCTGGCCATGTAAAATATTTCCTTCAGTGATGCATTAGCCCCACCTTCACACACGCGCAAACACACACAGGCACACACACACACACACACACACACACACACACATGGACTGCTGTGAAATTAGAATCTCCTACCTATCTAACCATGCAATCTAGAGGACAGACAAATTAATGCAAGTGCCACCACAGAAGTCGGACTTTTTCATGGTGTGAGTGCACCTCACAGATGATGACACCAGTGTGATGTCACAGACAAGATGAGGCTTACAGAAGGGTCTGACACTGATCTGGACTCATCCTATAATGAAAAAGTACTTCTAAGCTACTACTTTATTAAGGCCACAAACAGTTAAGGTCATATTTACAGACATGTACACACGTGCATGCTGACTGCTGGGACTAAAGCACCCTGCCTATCTACCGACACAATCTAGAGGACACAGTACATAATGCAAGTGCACTGCAGATGTCAGAGTTTTAAACTGTGACAGCGCAGTGAAGACAATATTAGCTTCTTAGTCTGTGTCCGAGAAGATACTGTGATGTTGAAGGTTTTGTGCAAATCCAAATCTGTTGATATGACGAAGTGCAATGTTATGATTAAGAAACATGCGTACTACTGACAGTTAAAGTGCCGACAGATAAGAGATGCAAACACCACATTATGATGCAATGTATTTCCCAGAGCCAAATATTCTGCCACATGAGGTGCTGCAGTGCAGAATGAAGTGTTCAGTTAAGCATACAGATCACTCCATTTCACACGAGTACATTAAACAATTTCCATGTAACAAAGTAACATAACCCATTATCAATACTTATTTCTGTTCCAAAGGTCTTCCTAAAGTGCAATGCAGAAACTTATTTGCACAAATGTTGGCAAAGTGTTAGCGCATGCGTGATTATATTTTGATGTGTTGAACTCGGACTATGAAGTAAATGTTTAGTGGTGTTCACTAGTGCTTTCTGCCAAACTTTGCAAAAATAAGAATCACAGAAGAAATATTGTGATTTCCATTATATGTACAACACATCTGTTTTATCTTAACATGCTGCATACATGTGCTTCTAGCTTTATTATATCTTTCCATGTTAAAAAGAAGTTATGTACTCACCATAACGTTCCATCCAAGTAGGTAAACTTCATTTGTCAGCAACCTGTGGGTTTCAGATCTGACACGGATCCGAGCCAGCAGCATACCAAGCAAACAAATCTAAGCTCCAAGCTCCTCCCCTTTACCCATACTACACTGCAATCTCCTTCCAATCCTCGGATCACGTTTGCCACCTGCACATAATAACAAAACAAACTAGCAACCTGAGACACCTGACTCGAGGACAAAGTACAGCTCATAAGTCCGAACCTCGAGCTCAGCTAAATAACCATCAAGGTCAGGGGGAAGGAGGGAGGGACGGTTGCTGGCAAATGAAGTTTACCTACTCAGATGGAACATTATGGTGAGTACATAACTTCTTTATCTGAAGTAGTTAACTTCATTTGATCAGCAACCTGTGGGACAGAGTCCCCAGCTACCCGAAATCTTGGGAAGCCCTTAAGGAAGGATATTCCGGAGCACTGCACAGCCAAAGGCAGCCCTTCCTCTAGACACCAAATCCAGTTTATAATGAGAAAGAAAGGTGTGAGAGGACACCCAGGTAGCCTCTGAACAAATGTCATCCAGGGAAACTCTAGACCAGAATGCAGCAGACGTTGCCATAGAACGTGTAGAATGAGCATGAACTCCCATTGGTTCTGGTAAGCCAGACTCTCTGTATGCTTGCAGGATACAACTCGAAATCCACCTGGCAAGAGTCACCTTTGAAACTGGTTTCCCTAGAAAAGGCTTAGCAAAGGAGACAAAAAGTTGATCAGATTTACGAAAGACAGCCGTCTTGTGCAAATAAAAACATAACTGTCTGTGAACATCCAGCACATTAAGTTTATATTCTCCTTTGTTCTGGAAATTAGGGAAAAAGACAGGCAAATTAATGGACTGATTAATGTTCGTCTCGGAAGCAACTTTATGGAGAAAAGAGGGATTAGTCCTGAGAGATACCCTATCCTTATGAAAGACAAGGTATGGAAGTTTGATACAGAGAGCCTGAAGCTCTGACACTCTCCTGGCTGAAGTAATGGCTACCAAAAAAGCTGTCTTCCATGACAAGAACTTCAGATCAACGGAAGCTGTGGGTTCGAATGGAGGCGCAACTAACGCCTGAAGAACTAAGGTCAGATCCCATGGCAGGGATGAATTTCTAACTGGGGGTCTCAAAAGAAAAGTGCCTTTTAGAAAGGTCTTACAAATTCTGCCAGCAGCGAGAGCACCAAAGTTGTCCCCAATATGGAAATGGCAGCCAGCTGTACCTTCACAGTAGATGAGTTGGCCCCTTGCTGAAAAATATGAGACAAGAATTCCAGTACAGCTGGAAGAGGAGTGGTGAAAGGATCCAAGTTCTTTTGTGAAGCCCAAATGGAAAAACGTTTCCATTTGCTACTGTAAATCTTCCTGGTAGAGGGTTTATGTGCCACCACCAGGATAGACTTGACTCGAGAAGAGATACCGGGAGTCCTGGCAACTAGGGGAACTGGATCAGCCATGCTGAGAGTTTGAGACCATCCAGGTTCGGAGGAGCCATTCCTGAGGGATGAGAAATCAGATCCGGAATGGGATCCAAGATCCATAGTGGAGCTATGAGATGAGACCGCAGACAGGGGAACCAGACTTGACGAGGCCAGAATGGGGCTATGAGGATAATCTTGCTCCCCAACCGGCAAGCTTTCTGCAAAAATTTTGTCATAAGCGGAAGTGGAGGATACGCATAAAGAAGACTGGGCGGCTAAGCATGGACTAGAGCATCTCTGGGGGCTTCCCCCAAAGGAGGAATTAGAGTGAAAAACTCGCTGTACTTCGCGCCGGAAGGCAATGCGAAGAGATCGCAGCAAGGCTGACCCCACTTGAGGAAGACATGTTCCGCTACACGAGGATTCAGAGACCACTCGTAATGAGAGAGGATAGTTCTGCTCAATTTGTCCACCAATATGTTGGACCGACCCGGAATGTGCGTTGCTAACAGGAAGCGGTTGGTGGAGATCACCCATTCCCAAACTCTCATGCCTTCTTGGCAAAGGGGGTAAGACCTGGTTCCCCCCTGTTTGTTGATATACCAGACCACTGACATATTGTCCGACTGGATACCAATAGTCCCCAGAGAAAGAGAGGCATGAAGGGCCTGCAAGGCTAAAAGGACCGCCCTCATCTCCAGGACATTTATATGCAGTATGGTCTCGATCTGAGTCCACGTGCCTTGAACAGTCCTGCCCGCACAATGCCCCTCCACCATAGGCAGGAGGCATCCGTGGTCGCTGTGGCCTGGGGTGGGGACATAAAGGGTCGTCCTTCCCGAAGGGCTTGGGGTTGAAGCCACCACATGAGGGAGTTCCTGCAAACCCTGCTGAGAGGAATTGGGAAGTCTAGAGAGTGGTGTAGAATAGACCACTGGGCTTGCAACTTCCACTGTAGAACCCTCATGTGCAGACGAGCGTAAGGAATCAGACTGATCGCTGCCACCATGGACCCCAAAGCACTCAGGACTAATTCTGCAGGGGGAGTAGGAGAACTGAAAGAGGGCTAGCACATGCAGAGTCATGTTGTGAAGTCTGTCTGACATCAGGAAGGCCCGGGCCTGGAGGGTATCTATCCTGGCCCCTATGAAGTCCAACACTTGAAAAGGCTGGAGGAAAGACTTCTTGACATTTATGGTTATATCCCCAACCAGGGTGATATCCGGAGGAAGAAATCCATGGCTAGAGAAAGTAGATGCCTGGTGAGGGTGGTGAGGAGCCAGTCTAGGTACGGGAAGACCTGTATGCCCTGGAGCCTCAGGTGGGCCACTACAACTGCCATGACCTTGGTGAACACCCTGGGGGCTGTGGTGACACTGAAGGGTAGGACCCTGAAGTGGTAATGACTGGCCCCTAGCCGAAAGCGGAGAAACCTCCTGGACCGTCTATCCATGAGAATATGGTAGTACACATCCCTGAGGTCTATGGAGCACATCCAGTCCTCCTCCTGCAAGCGGGGCAGGATGGACTGGAGCATGACCATCCGGAATTTCTCCTTGGCAACAAAAAGGTTCATTGTTGACAGGTCAAGAATCGGCCTTAAGTCCCCCGTCTTTTTTGGCACCAGAAAAAACCTGGAGTAGATGCCTGATCCGGACTGGCCTGAGGGCACATGCTAGATGTCTCTTTTTTCTAACAGCTTTTTTATTTCCAAAGCTGCGGCCTCCCCTTGAGTGGGTGGGACATCTGGGAGGTGCCTTGAGTAAGGGGGCTTGTTTATGAAGGGGATTGAATAGACTCTGGATATTATCTGAAGCACCCAGCGATCTGTCATGATGGACTCCCACTGAGCCAGGTGCGTCAAAAAACAGCCCCCCCCCTAATGCCTCCAGAGAGAAGCAGTCGGGCAACCCCACAGGGCTGCTGTGTGGGTTAGTCGGAAAAGGATTCCCATGACCCGAAGTTCTTCGGTCCCCCTCTGCCTATGGGCCAGCGTCCACCTTGTCCCCCTCTGCCTCTGGGGGAGAAGGATTCCTGAGCATTCCGGGCCTGCTGAGATTTCCGGAACCCCATCTTCTTCTGCCCTTGCTGGTTCCTAGAGAAGGACCTTTGAGGGGTAGAGAAGTGGATTCTGACGGCTGACAGCATTTTCCCCGTCTTTCTCGCTCTGGACCAGCTTCTCGCGGATGGTCTTCCCGAACAGAGTCGACCTGTCAAAGGGTGCATTCGTGAAGGACGCCTTGAAGGACTCAGAGAAATCTCAAAGTCGAAGCCAGGCATGACACCTTAAGGCGATACCGGACCTGCTAGCTCTAGCGGCTCCCTCCGTAGCATGGGAAAGTAGCCGCATAGAAGTATTAGACACTGACTTGAGAGTGGCCATACGAGCAGAGAAAGTCAGTTTATCCTCGGCCAACATGGACTCTGGGGGAGACTCAGCGTACTCTTTCACTAGGTCCCACTGCAGTCTGATTACATGGGCCAAGTAATTCAGCGCCCTTATAGAGAAGGTAGCTGAAGGAAACGTCTGCTTTCCAATACGGTCCATTGCCCGAGACTCCTTGTCAGGGGGATGGACCGAAGAACTTTCCTGGGAGAGTTCCTTTTTGGTGGCTGCCACCACCACCATGGCATCAACCGGGGAACCCTTGCTCACGAAGCTCTGTCTGCAGGGGGACTAAGAACCTTATCGGGCTTTCTGGGTATCGGGTCTACAGTGTCCGGCTCCTTCCATGCCCTGGTGGTAATCAGGTCGACCATAAGGTCGGCTGGGGGGGTCGGACACCCAAGAGGTAGATGGGCCTGTGTCGAACGCCTCCAGGAATACAGACTTGTTCGAGGAAGGTTTTTGGGTGGACAATCCCCCCTTTGGCGGAGTATTTCCATAATGTCTCCAAAAGAGAAGTCGTTGGGGGGTGATTTGGGGGAACCTTCCCCTTCCTCCAAATTGGTATCCTCTGTGAGGGATTCAGGGGAGTCCAAGTGCCTTCTTTTACACAGGTGTTTGTGAGGGACTTCCTCGGGGGGGATGTCCGAGGGGGGCTCACCAACGGGTTCATGTTCCTAAAGGGGAACTGGCTGGGGCGTCAACGACACAGGCTGTCCCTGGGGGGACTGGATGATGGAAGACAAAAGTACAGTTTTGTACCTACCATAAATGTAGATGTTCGAAGATCCACATTGCTGCAGTCCTAACACTTGGGTAGTCCGCTGTCCCAGTCGGCCGGAATACCAAAGTATATGGCTGACGTCGGTCAAGGCGCATTAGTCTGACGTCAAGACGTCAGGGTACAAATGCGCATGACCGACGTCATATCCTCAGTCTTTTCTTGCCCCAGATGTCAGAAGACCCTAACAAGATAAGGCTAAAACCAAAAAACACCACACACTCCTGCACCAAATATATATACAATATATACAAATTTACAAGAGTATAACCTCACCCACACAACCACCCCTAAACACAGAGGGAAGGAGGGAGGTAAATTGGACTGCAGCAATGTGGATCTTGAACATCTACATTTATGGTAGGTACAAAACTGTACTATGTTCTTCATACCACATTGCTGCAGTCCTAACACTTGGGTAGAATCCCAAAGCAGAGGTAAGGGAGGCTGGCAAATCATAAGGAAGCAGGAGCTGACAACATGCCCTGCAAAATAGCCGTGGCAAAACCAGACCTAGATTTAGAGTAGAGAGGAAGGTGGTAATGCTTAGAGAAAGTATGCACTGAACTCCAAGTAGCTGCCTCCAAAATATCCTTAGTTGCCACCCCCCTTAGAAATGCTGTTGAAGTGGCAGTAGCCCTAGTGGAATGAGGCCTAATCCCAGCTGGAATCTCCTTGCCATGATGGGAATAACAAAATGCAATGCAAAACCCAATCCACTTAGAAATAGTTTGTTTTGACACAGGCCTGCCCTGAGAACTCAAAGCAAAAGAAACAAACAACTGCTGAGACTGCCTAAAATCCTTAGTCCTGCTTAAATAATAACGCAACTGCCTGTGTACATCTAAAGTGTGCAAAATCTTTTCCCCCTTATTTTGGGGATCTGCATAAAAGGTAGGCAAATGAATAGTCTGGTTTAAAGCCACACTAGAAACCACTTTAGGCATAAAGGAAGGATTAGTACGTAAAGATACCCTATCCTTATGAAAAATCAGGAAAGGCTCAACCGCCATAAGGGCCTGCAATTCAGACACCCTTCTTGCAGATGTAATGGCTAACAAAAAGCAGTCTTCCATGACAAATATTTCAATTCAGCAGTAGCTGCAGGCTCAAAAGGTTGTAGAGTGAGTTTCTCCAACACAAAATTGAGGTCCCAAGCAGGAGTAGGAGCTCTACGTGGGGGTCTTATATTCTTTGCCCCTCTAAGAAATTGCTTGAACAAAGGATGAGAAAACAATGGTGGGTCACAATCATAGTGAGCTGAAATTGCTGCAGCATGAATCTTAATGGAAGAGAAAGACAAACCTTTGTCCAATAACTCAGTAAGATATTGAAGAGCCACACTCAAATTTGGCTCAGAAACATCCAAATCCTTTGCTGCACACCAAAATAAAAATCCCTTCCATTTTCCTGCGTACACTTTCCTTGTACTAGGTCTTCTGGCTTCCATAATCACATTCAAAACTTGCTGAGGAAGCTGAGACCTGCTATGGTTCAAAACAGAATATGCCAAGCTGTTAGATGAAGAGAGTGAAGCTTGACATTGAGCAGATGCCCGTCCTTCTGAGACAATAGGTGTGGAATCAAAGGTAAGGGCCATGGAGGCTTCCTTACCAGACTCCTCAGCAATGGGTACCAGTGCTGCCGAGGCCAATCTGGAGCTATTAAAATCATCCTTGGCTTGTCTTGTCTGACCTTTAGAAGTACCTTTGGGAGGAGAGGCAGAGGTGGAAAGGCATACACATGAAGAGTTTTCCAACTGAAAGAAAGAGCATCCACTTTCCAGGCTGTGTGATGAAACCTTTTAGTGCAAAACTTTGGCAGCTGGTGGTTTAGTGGAGAAGCGAACAGATCTATGTCTGGAGTTCCCCATGACACTGTCAATGTCTGAAATACATGAAGATCCAGTTTCCACTCGTGGGGATCCATGATTTGCCTGCTTAACACATCTGCTAAGGAGTTCTGTGCTCCTGGCAGAAACCTTGCTTGAAGATTCAGCTGCAAGCTTAACGCAGTCTCCCACAAAATCATTGCTTGCCTGCATAGAGGATAAGAATGTGTTCCCCATTGTTTGTTGATGTACCACATGACAGTTGTGTTGTCTGTTAGAATCAACACCTGCCCTGGAAGAAGTAAATCCTTGAAAGCCAGTAATGCAAACTGGACTGCTAACATCTCCTTCATGTTGATATGTAGATGCTGCAGTCTGGTAGGCCACTTGTCTTGTATCCACTTTCCATTCAGATGAGCTCCCCAAGCTGTGTCCGAGGCATCTGTCGTTAGAATCTGACTCGCCTCTGGCCGGGTCACAGAGAGTCCCTTGTTTAGGTGACATTCCTGAGCCCACCACAAAAATTCCTTTTGAATGCAAGGTATTATTTGAATGACAGTGTCCAAATCCTGGCAGTGCTGTGTCCATACATTTTTGAGATACCATTGTAGCTTCCTCATATGCAGTTTGGCATTGGGAAGTACCAGAATACAAGATGCCATGAACCCTAAGGCTTGAAGGACTGTCCTTGCAGTCAGCCCGGACTGATGAGATAGTTGATGGAAGTAAAGAGAAAGATTCTTTTGTTTGTCCGGGGTTAAAAAGGCCATCTGGGCTGCTGTATTCAGTCTCACACCCAGAAAGCACATGTCTTGAGAGGGTACTAGACTGGACTTTATTTCGTTCACAGAATACCCTAGGCATCTTAGCACTGCTATCACATATTCCAAATGCTGAAGAAGCACGTCCCTTCCTTGAGCCAGAATCAGGCAATCGTCCAAATAAGGATAGATTTGTATTCCTTTTAGCCTGAAGAAAGCTATCACTGGAGCCAGAACCTTTGTGAATACTCTGGGCGCAGTAGATTAGCCAAAGGGCAATGCAGAGAACTGATAATGAGAATTCCCAGCTCGAAAACGCAGATACTTCCTGCAAATTAGTCTGATAGGAACATGAAGGTAAGCTTCCTTGAGATCCAAAGTTACCATCCAGTGATCTTTGCCCAGCAGAGGTAAAAGCTGTTGTAACGTCAACATTTTGAACTTGGGAATGTCCAGATAAGTGTTGAGGATAGACAGATCCAAAATTGGTCTCCACGTGTTCCCTTTTTTTGGTACTAGGAACAGGCGAGAATAAAATCCTAGGCCCCTTTCTGGCACAGGAACCGGCTGAATGGCCCCTATTTGGAGCAACAGAGAAATTTGCTTGTGAGCCTCTTTCCTTTGTTGAGGAGGAATGTCTGGCATGCCTTTGAAAGGAGGCAAGGTATGGCAATAAAACCTGTAACCATGGTGAATGATATCCAATACCCATCTGTCTTGGGTAATTAAACTCCAGTTTTCTTTGAAAAGTGCCAACCTTCCTCCCAAAGGTGCTGCCAGACGAGAAGATTCTGGCAGCTGAAAAGGCAGGTCATTGTGTCTGTTTACGAAAGGACTGACCCCTGCCCTCACCAGAAGACTGAGCAGGTGAACTCCCTGTTCTAGGCCTAAAAGAACCTTGAGCTCTGCCTCTACCACGTCTAGACCTACCCCTAGACTGGGAATCATAAGCAGGATATGTCCACCCCTTGGTAGGCCAATTTCTACTAAACTTCGGAGGCTGAACCTGCAAAAAATCTTTAACAGTCTGCATAGACTTAGCCTTGTCTTCCATTTTCTTTAGAACTGCTTTCACAGGCGAACCAAACAACACATCAGATTGTAAAGGAGCATCTAAAATCCTTGTTTTCACATGCTCAGCTAAATTCTGATCCCTCAACCAGGCGTGCCTGCGAAGAACCGAACCAGTGGCAGCCCCCCTCGAAGAGGCCTGCACAGCATCAAAACCACATTGTAAAGAATGCTTACCCACCTGTTCAGAAACATGAACTAAATCCTGCAACTCTTTACACTCAATACCTTCCGCCAAAGCATCTACCTTAGACTTTAATTGTGAAAGGAGATAATTTTGGTATTTCAACATGTGAAACTGGCAATTCAAAGCTCTCATGGCCAAAGTGGAAGAAGTATACACTTTCTTTCCCCATCTATCCAAAGCCCTAGCCTCTTTATCTGGAGGAACAGGATTTTTAACAACAGAAGCCTTAACACCTTTAGGCCCCTGTGAAACAGTTTCTGGGTCTGCCCTAGGACTCTTAAAAAGATACTTATGAGCTTCAGGCACCCTATAATATCTATCCGGTTTAACTGGAGCAGGAGGCAAAGAGTCAGGGTTCAGAGAAGCCTCTGCAAAAACATCCTCTACCACATCTAGAACAGGAGGTATAGCTAAAGGCCTATGCTGGGGTAGAAACAAAAATTCCCGAAGCCTTTTCCTGGAATCAGAGAAATCCTGACCTTCCCATTTAAAATGCTCCCTCATGGAATGAAGAGTCTCTGAAAATGAAAAATCCTCAGGAGGAGAAGCAGAAGGAGTAGAATCATCTACATCAGAATCAGAGTAAGGGGAATACTCCTGCAAGTCTTCAGCCGAAGACTCAGAAGCATCCGAACACTGCTCAAAACTCCCAAGCTCAGGTTCCACCCTAGGCCTCTTATCAGGAGGGGGTATAGAACCTCTAATCATTGTAATCAAATCTTCTGCCATCTTAAGCATATGCTTCTTAGGTACAGACCCTGAAGAACTAGGTGTAACTCCTGAAACAAAACCAGGCCTGCCCTTGGGAGAAGCCTTGGAAACAGCAGGGGAGGGCCTAACCACCTTAGGAAGGGAGGGAAGAACAGCTACCTGAGAAGCCCCTTCCGCCTGTCCTACCTCCTGAGAGGTCACATCTTGCAGTAATAAAGTCTCTCCCTGGGATTCCAAAGAAATTTCTGGCTGAACCCCTGGCTCCACCGAGCCCTCTAAAGAACCGACGTCTGGGACGGATGGTTCTTCCAGCCTAGGCTTTGCTGTTTTGTCCTTGCGCTTTTTTGACGAAGCGGGCGTCGGAGCATCCGACGGCATTTTATAATTACACCGCTTCCCAAAAACTAACCTGGCACAATCTAATCTTCTCTTTATAGTGCGTTTGTTAAATCTAGCACAAGAGCGACAGCCAACAACGTCGTGCTCAGGCCCTAAGCAAGGTATACACAAGGTATGGTAATCCCTATGAGGTATCTGTTTCCCACAAGAAATACAGTTATTCACTTTTTCTGACATCCGGTAAAATACTGAGGCAAGAAAAAACCAAAATAATCCCCAACGGGGTACTTAGCCAACTTGGATTCGGTCTGAAACTCCGACTTCGGAAAATCTCAGAACGCCAACCTGCACTTGCAAAACTGCTTCTGCATCGGACCATGCGGCAAAAAAGACTGAGGATATGACGTCGGTCATGCGCATTTGTACCCTGACGTCTTGACGTCAGACTAGTGCGCCTTGACCGACGTCAGCCATATACTTTGGTATTCGGGCCGACTGGGACAGCGGACTACCCAAGTGTTAGGACTGCAGCAATGTGGTATGAAGAACATCTGAGTTGCGAGGGAGCGGGGGCAGACCCTGCAGAAAGAGTGAGGGGTCTCAATCCTCCAGAGAGAATGCTCTCCACTATGTCAAACTCCGAAGGGGAACTGGCCTCTCTAAGACAGGTGGCTGGGCCCCTCAGATCCGACGAGGGGATCAGTGCCAGAGCCGAAGCGGGCGGACCCAAGAGGATGGTGTGCTCCGACCGCATAGGAGCCGAAGACACACTCACCCCCCCCCCGGATCTGATGTCCAACTCTCGGCTCCGAGAACTCGCATCCGAAAGCAGATCCGATAAGCTCGAGGGCATGGCCGGTGCCGAGGTAGCAATAACCATCGGCGCCGACCCCCTGACTCCGGGGATCCGCAGATCCGAAGACTCCGAAATCCGGTGGTGGATCGAAGAAGGAGCTATCAGGACTAACAGTGGAGCTGGGGAGGCAGCAACACTCCCATCTGCAGCTGAGTTTGCAAGAATCGACGCATCATCCGGTCCATATCTGCTTCCAAGATGCTGTGGGTAGACCTGGAGGAAGCTGCCGATGCCGGCCGGGAGGGCCGATGCGACGACAACCTCGAGGCTGGTCAGGTCTCCTCCTCCGGCTCCGGAGAGAAATGTGAACAGAGCCGTGGGGAGGAAGGCTTGGAAACTCTCAAGGGAGAAGAGACAACTTTAGCGGGAGGGGCCGAGGGGTCCAGTTCAGCCTGCTGCTTGCGGCTCCTTTCTCTCTTTTCTCTCTCTCTCTCTCTCTCTCTCTTCCTTCTCTCTTTTTTGTCCTTTTTGGCCTCTTGTTCTCCCTGAGACAAGGTGGGAGTGTGAGTCCCAGACAGGGGAAGAGGGCCGGCTGGCTGGGCAGCCGAGGCTGTTGCGACAGAGTGAAGGAGAAGAAGCTGATTCCGCGGGTAGAAGACCCGCCAGAATCAGCTTGTTCCTCCTATCCTGTAAGGCCCGGGGGTTAAAGGCCACACAGATCTGTCAGCCCGAAGAAAGGTGCGGAACCCCCAAGCAGATCACGCACTGAGTGTGACCGTCTGCTGGCGACAGCTTATGGCCACACTCAGAGCACTTGGAAAAAGTCACTTTACGACTTTCGGCCATACTCTAGACACACACGCACACCTAAAGGAGGGAAGAGGGGCCTACTAAGGAATGGACAACTACCAAAGGTGAAGGGGGAGATAAAGTTAGGAAGAATGACACCCGAAGAAAAGAACTAATACACACACACACACACACACACACACACACACACACACACACACACACACACACACACAAAAAATAGACTAAAAAAGAAAGTTGAAACAATGGTCGTAGTAAAAGATTGCTATACTTGCTTGGAGCTCGACGAATCCCATGCCTGGCAAAGCAGCGGCAAACGAGATCTGGGGATTGGAAGGAGGTTGCAGTGTAGTATGGGTAAGGGGGAGGAGCTTGGAGCTCAGATCTTTTTGCTTGGTATGCTGCCGGCTCGGGTCCGTGTCAGATCCAAAACTCAGAGGTTGCTGATCAAATGAAGTTAACTATTTCAGATCACTTCATTTCTGAATTTAGCTTTTGCCTTCCATATCTGTGTGACAGTACGCTGTGACAGAACAGGCTTACTGCTGAAGGAAACAATGAAAAACTTTAATTTGGTTTGCCTTCTACAGTGCAAACAGGTTTAGCGGCGATGGGTGGCAGTCAGCAGTCTGGACAGCACTTAGAGCAGAAAAACCCCTTGTACACCTAGCCTTCTCTGTGGCACAAGGTTTAAAGCTCATGGAGCTAAATAAAAGAGAAGAATTAAGGCAAGGTTCGACTCCGGTATATGGATCATTTTCCAAAGACAGTCAGACTGTGATTAATTTTAACAACATTTTACCATGACTTTAACAATACCTACAAATGAATATTATAAATATGTTGCCAGGGCAAATTGCATGAGTAATCACTACTGAAAGAATAGTTGTGTAAGAACTTACCATAGCCTTAGATGTCCTTTCTCTTCCATGTTGCAGTATTCATAACTGGAGGGAGGCTGCTGCTTGCAGCACCGGACATCCGGCCAGTATACCAAAGTCTTAGCATCAGGGGTATGTGCGGCGTTGAATGTCAGAGCCATAAACTGACGTCAGCAATAAGTGACATCCGCATGTACCCACTTCAGAAATGACTGTCACATACAGCAGTACCCCTGGGAAGCAAGAAAAGTAAGATTTTCAGACCGACATATACCACCAGGCCAGAAGGAACCCAACAGAGATATGAGCCTGTTGCTGTGCCCTATTTGGAGGGAGAGAAGGTAGGAAAATGCCACTCCAGATGGAGAAACAGAGTAAGAGGGGGTAGGAGGGGGGGATTGAATACTACAACATGAAAGAGGACACCTACAGTTATGGTAAGTTCTTACACAACTATTCTATGTCCTTCTATTCTTATGTTGCAGTATTCATAACTGTAGGGAGAGTACCAAAGCTTTAGGAATGAGCCTGGGAGGTAGGTTGAGGGGCCTGGTCTATAAGACCCTGTAAAATTGACCTAGCATACCCATTTTTAGCTCTAGAGATCAAATCTAGCTTGTAGTGCTTGGTAAAGGTATGTACTGAGGACCAGATGGCCACTTCCAGTATGGAAGCGTAGTCCACTCCCCTAAAAAAGGCTGCTGAAGAAGCAGCTGCCCTAGTAGAATGAGCTCTCACACTGGCAGTTAAATCTTTTCCATGAAAGGAATAACAAGCAGAGATAGCTTTAGAAATCCATGATGATATAGTCTGTTTAGAGACTGTCCGTCTCCTTTCACCCAAGGCCCTTGGGGAAAACAGCTGGTCAGACTTTCTAATGGATTTGGTCTTGTCTAGGTAATAAATACCCAAGGAATGTAGAGTTCTTTCAGATGAATTTTGAGGTTGAAGGAAGAAAACAGGAAGGTCAATGATCTGATTCAAGGACAGCTCATTATCCACTTTAGGCATGAAGGAAGGGTTAGTCCTGAGGGAGACCCTGTCTTTATGGAAGATTAGGTAAGGAGGGGTAGCCATCAGGGCTTGAATTTCTGAGACCCTCCTGGTGGATGTGCGGGCTACCAGCAGTATTGTTTTCCAAGTACATAGCTTCAGTGATGCTAAGTGAGCTGGTTCAAATGGAGGTAGTGTGAATTTCTCAAAGACAAAATTAAGGCCCATGAAGGAGGTACTGGTTTACAAGGGGGTCTGATAAGGAGGACCCCTCTTAAGAATAGTTTTACCTCTAATCTGGAGGTCAAAGGAGGTACCAAGGGGAGACGGGTGGAAATGGCTGACAAGTGTACCTTAAGAGAAGAGTAAGTCGGTCCTGAATGTTGAAGCTCACACAAGTAAGAAAGGACCATAGGTACATGAATAAGAAAAGGGTCCTGATTTTTCTTTTGACACCACCTGGAGAATCTTTTCCATTTTGATACATAATGTCCTGCAAGAGGCCAGGAAACCTAGTACCAGGAGAAATTGAGTACATCCTCTGAATATAGGTGTCTGAAGGGGATCAGAACTCTTACCACCCATAGAGCGAGTCTGAGGTTGAGCACCTGAGGTGCCTTGTGTGAGTAGGTCAAATCAGTGGGGTAACTTGTGGTGATTGCCCTTGGCTAGTAGGTGAAGTAGGGGAAACCAATGCTGTCTTGGCCAAAGAGGAGTCACTAGCAGGATTTTTTGTTTATTCCTCTGAATCTTCAGCAGGACTTTTTGAATCAGTGTGAATGGGGAAAAAGGCATAAAAATATATCCTCACCCAAGAGGCCTGTGGATGTGGATCCCTTGTGCAAAACAGAGGCATCTGCCTGTTATGGGAGGAGGCAAACAGATCTACCCGAGGAATATCCCACTTGTGAATAAGATGAAAAAATGCCTCCCTGTGAAGCATCCATTTGTGAGAGGGTGCAGAAGCAGTGTCCGCCATCACATTCTCTGCAGAAGGAATATACACTGCTTGCAGGTGAATGTGCAGTTTTGCTGCTAGGAACCAAATCTGAATTGCCAAGCTGCAGAGTGGGTAGGCCCTTGTCCTCCCCTGCTTGTTGATATACCACAGGATAGTCATATTGTCTATGACTGTTTTTTTGGTGCCTGGTAGGAGAATTTGGTGCAATGTTTGCAATGCTAGAAGGGCCCTCATCTCTTTGACAATGATGAGGTCGCTTTGCCTGAGGGAGGACCACTCTCCCTGAACTTTCTTTGATTTGTTGTGGTTTTGCAAAACTGCTCCCCAACCCCGGTCTGACGCTGTGCAGATCCCTCCACCCTTACAACAAAACTTCACAAAGGTATATCCTGATTGAGGCAGATGACTGCAATCCACCATTCTAGTTCTTTTTTCAGGCATGGAAGGAGAGGCAGGGGACTATCCAGAGGGTGGAAATGTCGGTTCCACCGACTCTTCAGCACCCACTGGAACTTCCTCATATGCAGCCTTGCCAAGGGAAGCATGGGTATCAAAGATGCCATGTGGCCTAGGACTCATGAATTCCCTGGCTGATAAGGTTTAGAGAGAGAAGTGTTTGGAGGTAATGTGTGATGGTTTCTACCTTCTGACAAGGAATGAAGGCTGCCATCTGGTCTGTTTTTATCCTGCACCCTTAGAAAACTAGGTCTTGGGTCGGTGTCAGGTAAGACTTTTCCTGGTTCACAGTGAACCCTAGGTTTGCCAGGGTTTTGGACACCATGCATAGGTGAGAGCGAAGGGTGTGGCAGTCCTGGTGAAGTATCAAGAGGTCGTCCAAGTATGGGTATATTTGAATGCCCTGCATTCTGCAGTGGGTAACACACTGGAGCTAGGCACTTTGTGAATACTCTAGGGGCTATGAAGAGCCCAAATGGCAATGCAGAAAATTGAAAATGCAAGGAATCTAATGAAAAGCATACACATTTCCTGCAGATGGGGTGAATGGGAATGCGAAGGTAGGCATCCTTCAGATCCAGGGATACCATGAAAGACTGGTAGGGGATGAAGGGTAGGAGGTGATGCAAAGTGAGCATTTTAAAGACAGACACCTTGAGGAATAGATTGAGGACAGACAAATCCAGAATTGGTCTCAAAGGACCATCTTTTCTTGGGACCAAAACCATCCTGGAGTTAAAACCCTTGTTTTTTTGGTCTAGAGGTACTCCTTCTATACTGCCCTGAGCTAGGTACTGATCCGGGATTGGGGGAAAAAGATGAAGCTGACTTAGAGGGGTTGGGGTATCCCCTGAAAAGAAAGAATGTCTAGCAAGTCATAAAGTATCCTTTTTGAATGATGGAGAGGACCTAAGCCTCTGAGGTAATTTTCCACCAGGTGGGTAGGGAAAGGGTGAGGCAGAGGGACAGGGGAGTGGAGGTTGGTAACGGGTTTGAGTCACAGTGAAGGGGCTCTGTTCAGGTCAGGCTGCCTCCAAAAGGAAGTGTGAGTGGAAGAAGAAGATGGTCTAGGAGTGCAGTGTTTCCTAAATTGTCTCCATCCCTTAGCCTGTGGGGCAGTAGACTGAGATGACTGCCTCCTAACAAAGGTGGTCCTTTGAGGATAGATCCTATGGTATCTAGGAATAGGGGAGACTAGCAAATGTTTTAAATTTTGTAACTCCTTGCCTTTTTTCCTGTAGGGATTTAAGAAGCTCTGCAAAAGTTGCACCACAAAGAGCCTTATTATCAAGTGCTGCATCCAGCAATTTGGATTGGACATCCATGGTTAGGGGCTGAAGTCTCACCCATGAATATCTTCTCAGGACAGAACCTAAGGCTGCAGATTTGGAAGATGTCTCTACTGCATCATAACTGTAGAGAGCAGAGCAGAGGGCTGTGACTTAGCAGGAGAATCTGGTATAAGTGCAGGGGCTTTTGATAGCGTATGTAAAACATACCTAGCCATGTGTGTTTGATAATTTAGGGCTCTGATGGCTAGCATGGAAGAAGTACTTGTTTCCCACAGACAAGGACAACAAATTTATGGATACGCTAGGGAAGAGAGAGGTAGAAGGCAGCTGTCTGGATGATCTGTCTGCTGACATGCTATGACAGCAGGGTCTTCAAGGGGGGTTTCTCCTGAGGAACTTTATAGAACCTATCTGGACATTTGGAAGCTGGGAGCTGAAAATCAGGGGCCAGGGATCCAGTCAGAAGGCAACCTGAAAGGCTGGAAGCAGGGGAGGGGCTGCAGATGGGGAGGGCTGGTCAATCTGCAGTAATTCAAAGTATCTCATTTTAGTTTCTGAAATGTCTGAGTCCTGCCATTTGAAATGTTCTCTCATAAGAGAAACTGTGTCCCCAAAGGAGAATTCTTCCCCTGAAGATTCAAGACTAATAGCGTTGTCTTCCTCCTCAGGGATAATGAAGTCTTTGGGGAATTCAATCTGGGAACAATAAGCAAGTGATTCATCAGAGGAAGAGAGTTCTTCCTCTGAATCCTCTAAGGTCTACACTGGTGTAGAGGATGGTTGTGGCACCAGAGACTGGAGGGCCTGGAAGGCTCTGAAAAGCGTTTGGGAAAAGGCTTCCCATCAAGGAGCTGGTTCTGCTTCTCTGTTTTAATTTCTGTTTCCACTTTAGAGGAGTAGAAGGATGCATTGGTTTAGAAGCCAACACCTGGGAGGATGGAAAGGCAGGAGTAGGCCCCTCCAACACCATGAGCCGTGGTTCTCCCTCACCATCAGGAGCTGATGGCTAACCAACCTCAGCGGATGTACTCTCTGTTTCTGCCGAACCAGCTTCCACCATGGTTCCCGGTTCTAGTTGTGAAACGGACGTCCGATAGGACCCTGGGTTAACATCTGCCTCCAGAGTCTCACCAGACTCCTGAGGTGCAGCACAGGCATCAGGCCTAACTTTCTTGGCCTTCTTTCGAGATGGCTTGTCGAAGATACCTACCTCACCCTCAATGCCCAACGCCAGATGCAGGAGTCTCTGGTTTTCTAAGTAACATTTTAAGGCAGCCAGAAGGCTGAGTAGTGTTTTTGGTATAAATGACTTGCAGCTGTCGCAAGACGTATGGTCGTGGCCTTCACATAAACAGAATAAGCACTTATCATGAGTTTCTTTATATGGACTTTGTCTTCCAAAAGCCCACTTCCCCTTCCTACTTATCTGTATTGGACAGCCAAAACAAATGAGTGAACTGATTCCCGTGATCAGAGATCCATAGATCACTGCGGCAGAAAAGTTCTGAAGTGGGTATGTGCAGACGTCACTTTTATAGCCGACGTCAGTTTATGGCTTTGGCATGCAATGTCACACTTACTCCTGATCCTAAGATTTTGGTATACTGGCCAGATGTCCGGTGCTGCAGGCAGCAACCTCCCTACAGTTATGAATACTGCAACATGAGAACAGAATGACATATAATCATTTATCTTTTATAGCGAAATCACAAGTTATTAATTATGTATAAAATGCTCTTCCTTTATGCATGTTTAAAGCAAGACTACTGTGGGTGATGGCAACAAATGAGCAGGTTTAGCCATAAGACATGAACAGCAATTCACCATCACTCAGCATTGCTGTGCTAAGGCAAACTACGCACAAAGGCCGAGAGCAGAAACTGAAAACTATCGTATGGGCCATTTCTGGCTTTGTGTGTGATTCTATTTTTTGACCAGATTAAATGTGAAAATGAGGTTGACAGTAAAGTGTTGAAATGGGGGGGGGCACAGGAAAAAGAATAGAGGAATGTGCTGGAAGGTAGTGGGAGATGGCCACAACTATCCACTTCTTCACAACATAAATGTAAAAGTGTAGCCAGAATTTTATGAACTTGGAATGTCACCACATCAACAGTAGGTGACAACAGAATGATGTTGCACTGTCAACTGTATCAAGTGTGTCAACAAGACACATAGGTGAAGTGGAGAGGTAAATAAGGGTAATTTTTGTGTTTGTTTTCTAAAATAGGAGATGTGCCAATTTATTTTTTTTACTTTCAAATAGAGAGGAATGTTGGGGAAGGTGCTTAGGAATATGAGAGTCAGATAGGAAAGGTTAGGTGAGGAAGACAGACACATAAGACAAGCATGGCACACAAGGATGGTGACAGACACAGAGGGTTGGGGGAACACAATGACTGGGGAGAGGTAGGGAATATTGGAGGTGCACCCACGTCAGGCTTGACAACAGTGGAGTGGCGCAGAGATTAACATGGTCTCCTCACAACAAGAGGTTATCCGGTTCAATTCTCGGCTGGGGTGCCTTCTGTGTGAAGTATGCATATCCCCCCTGTGTTTGTATGGGTTTCCTCTGGGTACTCCAGTTTCCTCCCACATTCCAAAGACATGCGTCTGGAGTGTTTCTCCCCAGGCCTCCAGTGAAAATAGGCTCTGTCATATTCTAACTTTCCTGGTCAACAAATGTTAAATAAATAAATAAATAATAAAATAAACAGTGAGAATCTAGTCCACACCCTCAGATCTGTCATCACTGTCTCCCATCTCAGTTTCTTGCGTTAGTGCTTGACATGACATTGCCTTGGCAATGTAATGAAGCACCATTCTGACACAGCCAGTTCAGGCACTAAGGTCCTTTCCTATTATACTCCCCACTTTATCAGCTCTTAGCAGGTGTCAAAAATCACCACCTCCACTAATACTACTCCGGGATGAAGACCAGTGCACCAGCTGGCAAGGGCAGAACTACCTGATGCAGGTTCCAGCGTGTAGATCGCGAGATGAATGCCGCGAGCTACAATGCTGAAAACAGAAGGCCGCAGCACCGCTAGACCGTAGAGCAGTACGGCCGAAAGGGAGAAATGCCGTGGGAATCCACATCGGTGTGAAAACCGAAAAACAGAGATGACCCCTAAAGCAAGTACGCAGGCTGCCACCCGACAGTGGAAACAACCGCTAAAACGTACACAAACACAATACTGACTGCAGCATACATTTAGTGCTCCACAAGTCCATACAAAGCACAATAAAAATGCAGCATACCTGTAGTGCTCCACAAGTCCACACAAACCCGCACAGCAAACATTCCCAGGGAAGCAGACAGTAAAACCCAATGTAGCTGCAGCAGAGCGTACGTACATGCCCATTATCCAAACAGCAACAACACCACAAGCATCCCTGCCAATACCCCCAACGGTATATAACAGCACAGACAGGCCTGAGCTGTACAGAATATGGGTAGCCCAAATCCACATACATGTAGCGGGTCAGTCACTGTAGTGGAACACACATATGAGTTTCAGACTTCTTACCCCTCAGAAAGTACATGCTATCGCAAGACATGTTAGTGTAACACCAACCAAGCATGTCACAGCATGATGGACACAGTCCCTGTAAATACCACTGTTGGAAATGGCTCCAACACATGTCCAACACAAAGTGGTGGAGAGGCATGCCTGCAACAGACAGTAACTGTCCTGCCAGAGCCCCCTAGTGCAGTGGCAGGTGGGAACATGGCAACCTGGGCAAACACAGACTACCAAACCAACAGCAGGAAATAAACATTGTAGTAGGGAACACTGTCACGCAGGGGTAGTAACCCACCTCCCAATCCACAGCAGCATGTGTGCATTGCGGGGGCCGCCAAACCCATCCATTGGTAGCTGCAGCTGAGGTACATAAGTATGCAGGCCCATGTAGGCAGACAAGGGTGCAACACAGGGAAACCTCCCTATGTAACCTCTGTCACTGAAAATGAGACTGGGCCTCACACCCTGATTGACCGGCAGCAATAGCTGGGAGTAAAAGGGGACCTTTGCAGTACACGTAGAAGCTGTGTTGCAAGCAAGCTGTGTAGACGCCTACCAGACTACAAGCACTTGTCAACTCCACGGCTGTGTGAACTGCACATAGTGAAACCCTAGCAGACCAGGCAGTCAGAGCAAGGTGGAGTGTAGACAGCTGCACAGGGCCACTGTGGCAGGCAGCTCTACTTCAGAGGGTAAAACACAAGGTGGTGTACAGCAACCAACCAAACGTCTGATAGTGACGTGTACAAGGGTCGTGTCTACATCCTCTTCCCAGCTACAATGGCTGTGATGGATACCGATAGGCCATCAACAAGTGGTGTTACCATGATGGAATCTATGTACCTGTATAGCCCTGGTCAGCTTGGCAACAGATACAGCACAGTGCCCAGCCAATGGGGAAAACCAATGCTGGCAGTGGAGGGATACCTCTACCATTTGGAGAGTGAAGCACCACCTAAACGGTACTGGGCATGTATCGAGCGGAGAGTAAAGGCCTACAGAGGTCATGCCATCACTGTTTGCCAGGATGAGGGGGAAGAACTGCTGAAATCATTGCCACACCAGCACAGCCCAGATGCAACAACAGCCCAAGTGGTTACACTGCGAGCAGAACTGCGGCAGACAGTGGTAACCGGCTATGACCTGCCAAGCCTGGTAATGCAGAGTGTCCTAGGCACAGCGGATGACAATGTACTACAGGAGATGCCTTGCCGTGCCACTCTGCTGAGTAGCATAACCAGGGTACGTCAGAGGGCATGGGCAACCATGACCACACCTCCAGTAACACTTGTGGATATTGATGTCAGCCAGTATCCACTCCGTAGTGGCGGCTTTATCCTCCGTAGAAGGTCTGATATGGATGGGACTGATTCCTTGGTTCTACTTACTACATCACAGAATCTGACTGATCTGTGCAGGTCTGACATCATTCTTAGGGATGGCATCTTCTCCACAAGGGCCGATATATGTCGCCAGCTGTATACATTACATGGAAGTATTGGCACCCCCACCTCAGCAAGGATCATCCCCCTGGTGTACTGTCTCATGACATGGAACTCAGAGTCTGCATACAACAATATGTGGGAGATACTGAAGGGTATGGCCACAGAACAGGGATGCACCTTGGCTCCACAGTATATTATGACTGATTTCGAGAAGGCAGTGATCCGTGCCAGCCGTAAGGCATTCCCTATGAGTATTCTGAAGGGGTGCCTATTCCATTTTGCACAGATCATTTGGCGCCAGATCCAGCATCACCACCTTGTGACCCTCTATGGTATGGACACTGCTTTCTCAATTGCTATCTGCAAGCTGATTGCATTGGCATTCCTAACGCTGGGAGATGTTGTCCCTGCATTCCTGGACATTGTGGCTACTTCACCAGACTGTGCTCAGCCTACTGGCGTATTTCTGGGCCATCATTATGTGCGACGCCGACCACGGAAGTATGCATCCCGCTGTTCAGCACAGCAATGACTGCCATCGTCCTACCCTTTGAAGTTTTGGAATGTGTGTGATGTCTCGGACATGGACTTCCCACGGACTAATAACCAGGTGGACCAGGTGGAGGCATGGCATCGTCGGCTGAAGGTGTTACTGGGGCGCCCTGCAGTGCCAGCTGCCTGACCTTCTGTCTGTTCTGCAACAGGAACAGAACCTGACAGATACACGATGGGAGTCTCTTTTGAGGGGGATGCCTGTGACTCTGCGTAGGAAGGCTATTGTTGTAAGGGAGCGTCACCTAAAGCACATCTTGCAACATAAGTGTGACTACAGTGATGTGCAGGATTTCCTCTGTGCTGTGGCACATTTCTACAAGTTGTGATTATATTTGGGTTTAGTACGCACCAAGCACTACACACATCACTTTACATATTGTGTTAATAAAGGCTTTGCCCACAGCACACAGGTTTCACATTACCACTTTCATGCCCACTTGGCATCCTATGCCAGCCACATGTTCCAATGACGGTTGCACATGGTGGCTTCTAGGGGGGTGCAGAGTGTATCACTGTGGGGGTTTGTGTCTGCCACCTGTGTTTAGGGTGCAGAGGGTTCATTTTCCACACGGAATTGTCCGCAGGCATTTGTCACTGAAGCTAAACTGCCAACCTGCCATGTGTCCACATCCAGCTGTCTCACAGGGAGGTGTCGAGCCGCCTAGGTGCCTGAACCCACCTGATGCACATGGAGCAGGTAGGACAGGGGTTGTGGAAACAGCACTGAAAGCTTGGAACCCTGAAGTGCTGGGTGTCAGTGCTGCAACTTGTGGAGGGATAATGAGCAGATCCGCAGTGATCTGGGTCTATATTATCTTGCCGAAAGAAGTGTTCAGTGAACATGGCTTCAATTAGCAAATAAATAGTGGACGCAGAAATCAGTGAAAGGCCACATCAGAGACTTTTTTTCCCAGGGGAAAAAAGCACTTGGCCATCATCAGGGATTTGCTGTTTTCCCCACTGTAATGCAATCTCAGTCGGTATATTTAGTTGTGGGGGGGTAAAGCCCCCCACTTTGTAGGGTTTGAAGGTTTGTTTGGTGTTTAGTGGGCCAAAGCATTTTTATCGCCTATGAAAAAAGTCGCTGATGTGGCCTTTCGCTGATTTCAGTGTTCACTGTTTATTTGCCGATGAAGAGGTGTTTGCTAAACACGTCTTTCGGCAAGATTATATAGACTCCAGTGATCTACCTCTCTGTGCTGCATGTCAGTTTTTGTAAGCAGAAATGTATGATAAAAAGAGCATTTTTAAGCCATATAAAATATTCCACCACCCCCAAAAAAGGAGACAGAAAGCATGGGGTGAGACAAAAGAGAGAATTAGATCCATGGCATACCACATGACTATATAATTTCAGAAAAGAAACGGTTATGATTACCAAATCTATACACCTTTGCCACATCCACTTATGATTGGAAAAATCTTACTCTGCTGTACCACTAAACAACTGCACTGTTATGACATCAGAGAGACAACTATTTATTCCAGTATTGGCATACTACATACAATTAAATCATTTATTACAGTTACAGTAAGACCTGATGCATATGTACCTCGTGCCTCTCTCAGGCAATTTAACCTTTCTTGGTGTGCCTCACAGTTTGCTGAAGAGACATGAAATCATACTGAATAACAGTGTTGGCTCTGTCCTTCATTCTATAGCATTTAATACTTATAGATCAGTATACTTACACAACTCAGCAGTCCTAAATCCATCCTCCCATCAGTCAAGGAGATCTATCTTGTGTCATTTCAGGTCACTATAGTGCTGACAATTCTCTCTAGTGCATGGGATGCCAGTTGCACCGGATACAGCCTTGGCTAATCTGTTCCAAGCCTCGTCTTATACTGAGACCCAATATAGTCTCTTTGCAGCAGCTTATGGCTGTAGTGCTTCATGAGAAGTGAAATAAAATTCTGGACTCCTCAACACCCCACCTCTGTGCTCTAAATTCAGCACCATCATCTCCAACACCAGCCATGCCTGCAGAAGTAAAGAAGCAACTCCAAGTCTGAACTGATACCAATTTACAATTTCAAGTTTAATGGCTAGTGCACAAACACACACAACCATGCCAATTGTGTGATGGTAAGCAGAGAGACATTTGTAAACAAAGCAGAAGGCATTTTATCAAACACCAAAGAAGGTGTGAAACACGGCAGTGAGACTGGTCATGTGCGATGCTCAACAAATTTACACTTTTTCAGATGGTCAACATTGACAGCCTCAATGTCTTGGCTTGGTATTCTTTGTGTTTTGGACATAGAGTAAGATGACTTGGCACACAACTTTCTGGAATTACAGAGTGTAAAAAGTTAGTTGACCAATGTTGGAATCAAACCTAGTGAAGCAAAACGCAATTTCAATCAAGGTGATTATCTGTCAATGCTACAGCAAAACTCCCTTTTCAACCATGTTTGGTGCAGATAAACTGAAGTCAATATGAATGCAGACTTACTCAACATAGGCCTGTATGTGTGTGACTTTAGAAGTCCTATGAAATGCATTTCCCCAATGAAAGAGGCAGCATAACTTTGTATGTCAGATGGATAGACTCATGAGCTAATTAATATAGGCTGGGGTATGACACATTCATACCCCATTACACATACTGTCCCTAACACAGAGTTGGGCTATGCAAGGACAGAAGATGATTTTAACTTAAGTATTCTGCTAATCATAGATGCAAGTGTATTTTTATTCCATTACAAAAATATCCCGCTTAAGCACTTACACACACATTTAACTGTTTCATAACTAAATCAGCAATGACATATGCTACTTAGAAAAATGAATTTAAAAGTATTAATGAGAAATGTATTGCAGTAAACATAATTATGAAAGCCATCTGTATGTAGTGTTACCTTCCTAACCAAAGTGTTATTAGAAACTGCATTTTGATATCCACTGTCAAAATGTTATCTGAATTTGAACCCTGCATCACCTGTGTTCAGTCTCTAAAGTCTATGCACTTGCACCTTGTGCCACAGAGACAGTTACAAGTTCTACATTCAGTCCTGTCCAGACTGCAGATGTCCACACACTGTCACTAAGCCTATTAGCAATACAGAAGTCTGCCCAAACAAGATGTTTCACTGTTTTCCTTAAACAGGTAAGCTTGACTGTGCACCACTTAGCAATGACCAAGTGCACTAGGCAGGAAACACACACACACACAAAAAAATGAAGCTTTAAATGAAAACAAGTCATAAATATGGAGTAATAATTTACACATTCCCTTCACACAATATGGATTTGAAGCCAGGGCAACTCTGTTAAGGTGCCAAGTCAATGCATCTACAGCTTCTGTCACAGAAAGAGGTAATATCACACAATAACAAAACTGTTTCCACTAATAGTGATCAGAGAAATTACATTGTTCATTCTTTCCTTCAGCTGTGAGCTGTGTTTGCACTCTGCAAAGCAGTGCTGAAATTACACAGGCCAAAACAATTTATATTCACACACAAAAAAATAACACAAGCTGCACTTTCACATCTGCTGCAAATATTCCAAGTAGCATGTGGCTTCAAAACCTGCAATCACTTTCCCGTTTTTTTTTAATCATTTCATTTAAATCTCTGTGTCCTACAATGATATTTAACTGCAATGTAGAATTTCTTCTCTTACTGCTGTTCAGAGTGCTGTAGCAAAGCACACCTGTGCCACTGTAAAATTCATTAGTGATGGCAAGACAAATTAAATTTCTCAGTTTGTACCTTGGGCAGTGGACTCTCCTTCACTGCTTCGAAATGCTGCCACTCAAAAATATACTCTGCCAAAAAGCACGCAACTGAGGAACACAAAAAATAAGTAAATTAAATAAATAAATAATAAACAATTGACGGTAGTAATATATATATAGGGGGTAATAATGAAAAGGCAGGATTGTAAAGTTTCCTGCATATGTACGTGATACAAAACCTGATCATATGCTCAAAAAATACACATTAACTCGTCAGACAAAACACTGTATGGATTTGAACCCTCCATTCAGTGCAATAGAAAACACTCAGCTGTTTGTTACCCCTCTTTGCCACCAACACACGACTAGAAAATGTTACTGCATCATTTGCTTGAACATGTCTAGATCAATGTGATATTAAATATTTTACACTAATAATAGCCCACACCATATTAATGTCAGGTTGCCAATACTGCCAGGTATTTCTTTTCTTTATACTCTGAGCATCCTCCACTCCTCTTAGCTTAACTACAGAAATGCAGTCTATGACCACTTATTCGCATCTTTGTTTCAATGTGTTATATAGCTGATCAGCATTTCAGACAAATATATTCAAATATATTTTTAAGCAAAGGACAGACAGTTTGCTCTTTCTACAAGGATATCAGCCTCGTGGAGGTTGTCCTCACAGCTCTCAAGGTGTTTACACTTTTTATTGTAAGTTTACTCTGCATGATACAAACACTTCATAGACAGTCACTTCAGTATTGCTTGTTGTTGTAGTCAGAGCTATCAGTAACACTTGCAAGCCATCAGCAGCTAGCAATTGTTACTGCTCCTCTCTGTATAGCTAGGGCATGTGTATGCAATTGTGTAGCTAATTACCCCATGTTTACATCTCCCACACCAAGTGATTTTTTTGGTATTCAGGAATGTTAATATTTCATACCTCATTTGCATCTCCACAATGCGCAGGGGTCTGAATCTACACTATGTAAAGGTAATGGTGTAGACATGAAAGTGGAAGAAGGGGAGACCTGCTGGATAGAAGCAGACCATTATGGCTAGTTACTTTGAAGAGATTGTTCTACAAATGACTGCACTATTTCATAATGTGCGTTCATCTTCCTTATAAATTGCTTTCATTTTCATATTTTGAATATATTTCAATATGCAATAGAAAAAAAGAATTTTGATATGTACTCAATTTTAAAAATGCACTGCTGGTATACTGCACCTATTGTCAGTTCTTGTTGTGCATTCTAAGTTAGTATGGTTAAACCACAGCATTACATTATCATTTGATACTGGAATTTCATCAGGTACAGCAGACAACTGTCAACCTTACTGTGCTTGTCATCCACTTGTGTTACGCTTCTCAGATGGCCCCTGGTGACCTCCAAAGCAACAGAGAGACCAATGGACATTGTCTGGGCAGTTGAACTTTGAATTTTTGTCAGGTTATTGAGAATACTGCCACCAAACAGACTTTACATAACTGCTGTCTTCATTACCGACATGTTTAAAATGGATGTAATGCTAATATTTCTTTTTTAATAGGGGGTTCCCTTAGCTTGTGTATAATCTGAAATGAGTACTGTGTGTTCAATTGCTTTGTGTTGAGGATGGGTGCACTGATTTGGATTGAGAAGAATGCTTTCTGCATGTGCTAAATTTTTTTCTGTTTGAAGTCAAACAGGATTTTGACAACCAGACCATCTGTTCCACAAAAGCCACCATTCAGTGATGCATAGAACAAGGTCAGCACTAAAGCTTTACGCCATTGAGTGTCTAAAACCAAGTTTGGATTATTTCGACTCACTATTTCTTTCCTGCTTGTGTTTATCACAGGTGATCCTGACAGTGGCAGTGTAGAACTCATACCAGATGATGATAGAGTGTGAGCAGCCTCTCATGATGATGGTGGTAGTGATATAGAGGAACAGTCAGGGGCCGCAGAGGTTCAGTCTGACACTGAGGTTGTGGTTCACACATCTACTGGCCTTAATTTGGACAAAGTATGCCTACGCATACTGACTGCACTCAAGCCTTGGATATAGGACAGGTTACAGGTGACACGGTTGATTAGGGTAGTGTGGTTACTCCAGTTGCAATGGTGGATGTGTTTGTCGTAGGTATTGCAAGGATGTGGCACACACAGAAGGGTTGCTAGAGGTGCTCAGAGGAGGCTTGCTATCTACTCTCATTCTGATGCTATTGCATCCTTACATGCTACATATGTATAAGGCTATCATGGAGGCATAGGCAAGTTCTACAAGGGCCTAGAGCCTCAGAAGAAATTGTGAGAGTCTTAAACGTGGCATATTCTGATGTGTGTGACTGTTTCAACTGTGTGGGTGACTCGTTGGATAGGATGAGTAACGCACTGGATCAGGCAATGTTTGTGATAGAATGTCTGCTGTGTGAGGACCAGCATCTACATGTCTGTAGAGCTGCAACATCCTCTGGTGTTAGCTGACATGGTCATGCAAGATTCTGTTCCCTCACTGGCACTACTTCCATTCCTCCATCAATAGCGGAGGTGTCCACAACCAGACATGTTAGGCCACAGTGTAGTGGTTCTGGACATGGTCATTAAGAGAACTCATTCAGCAAACATTGCTCATATTCAGGTAGCAACCACTTTGAACAGGGGAAGTGGTAGTGGCAGTCCAACTCCTAGCACAGGCAATTTCCATGGTGGGGACGACGACAGTGAACTGACAACTATACCACGCATGGCTTATACCTGTCCAACATGGTAATATATAGTGCTAGCACACAGCTTGATTGTGCTCATGCAGAAGACACACACACACACACACACACACACACACACACACACACACATCAAAAACTGCCAGTGCCAACCCACACATATGCAAGCTAAGAAAACCTTAATATTGATTGGGATACATCGCCTGTTATGGACCATGAGATATTTCTTACTTTACAAAATGTGTGTTTTTTACTCACACACATTCGCTACTCTGATGTCAGCTTTAGCCTACTGCCCCCGCCCCCACCCCCACTCCACCCTGTGCAAATGATAATTGTGCCATGCCTTTTGATCACTTGGGTTTGACTTAAGGTGGCATATAGGTCTAATGCACAGTATATAAGTAGCAGGGTCTTTCTTAGAAAGTTGATTTTATGCATATCTAGTACATAACAGGATTGTGGATGGTTCTATAAATTACTCATTCTGGAGAATTGTGGATGATTATGTAAATTACTCATTCTGGAAGGCTTTTTTCCCTTTAGTATTGTAATTCATGCATTCAAACCAATGATATGCATTCCTGCTTACTGCTTTACTTGTGAAACTATTGATAAAATTGTCCTGTTGACTCTTATGTACAGTGGGCGATTGACCGGTATGATGCCAGTTATTGCTTACAATGTATACTTGTATATTGCAGATATCATTTCTGTAAGCCAAGAATGCCACTGATGAACACCTCACATAGGTTTGGATTAAGTACATTTACGACTGACAGAATGCAGGTAGTTTACCTTCTTACACATTTGTTTGTATAATGCAGGTTCTGCATTTGCCTTGACATTATTGCAGGTACAACTTATATGCTTTGTGGACTCTCTCTGTCTGATTCTATCCATATATAGACATTACATGGGTAAATAAAAAGTTTGTGGACATCAGACGGCATCACTTTTAATATTTGTATGTGCTTAGGTTGTGTGTATTCTTTCACCAGTGAGTGTGTGGTGTGCTATCATTTGCATCTTAACCAGGGCATATTGTGCTTGCCTGTGTTTGCCAGCTCCCTCAGCTGTTGCAGAGTGTGTGTGTGTGTGTGTGTGTGTGTGTGTGTGTGTGTGTGTGTGAGTGTGTGTGAGAGAGAGTGTGAGTGTGTGTGAGAGTGTGAGAGAGTGTGAGAGTGAGTGTGTGAGAGAGTGTGAGAGTGAGTGTGTGTGAGAGTGCGAGAGTGAGTGTGTGTGAGAGTGCGAGAGTGTGTGTGTGAGAGTGTGAGTGTGAGAGAGTGTGACTGCGTGAGAGACTGTGTGTGTGTGTGTGTGTGTGTGTGTGTGTGTGTGTGTGTGTGTGTGTGTGTGTGTGTGAGTGTGTGTGTGTGTGTGAGTGTGTGTGTGAGTGTGTGCTGAAGGTGCTGGCCCTGCCTGTGGTCCTAGGCTTTGCTGTCCCTGTTGCACCGGTTTCTTCAAGATGATACTGTGCAACATGGCACAGTCTGAGAATTTCTGGACAGGTGCCAGAGTCGTACTGCAGGGCACCCCCTGACGTGTCTAGACAGCAGAATCATAACTTCAGCATGCCAAACATATGCTATATGATGTTCCTAGTTTGAGTGTGGGCAACACTGTATCCTTCCTCTGTGGGTGTGTGTATTTTTGATGGGTGTTATGAGCCACAGTTCTAGAGTATAACCTGCATCATCCAGTGGATGGCCTTGTAGAAGATTACCACTAGCAAACCTTGCATAAAACTGTGAGGTGTGCTGCCTGGGTTGCCTGCATAAACACTGAGGATGATACCTCGAGCATTACAGTCTGGCAGCTGATTGAGTGGAAGCCCTTCCTGTTAATAAACAAAACATACACCCTGGAGGCACACTTAAGTCGGTCCAAAAATAAAATTCAATCCATACACAAATATACAGTTAAGTGCTTTCGTCCCTGGAAAAGGAACTTCGTCAAAAAGTAAAAAACATTTCTGAATCACATCCTGTTTAAATAACACACCCAAGAGGCACATGATACAAATCAACCAATGAAAATTATCAAATCACCCTACCAGGCGTACAAATTCATTTAAAACAATTAAAGAAATCTCTATACCAAACAAGATAAAATAAATGTACTGCAGACTTCAAATCTATCCACATGTTAGAAAGTAAGGGAACGCAATTTTAAAATACAAGCTAGTGAAATCATTTCATTACAAAGGAAATCTCCACCTTAGAATTAAAAACATTTTTTTCATTGTATCTGTTTTCTGAGCTATTTTAATGTCTCAAAATCACTCCAAGTGCTTCATTTACAATTTTAATGTGTTTTCCTCAAAATGGCAGATGACAGAACCTGCCCTGGTAACATGATCTTGTTTTCTTGCTTTCATTCCTTCTTCCCAGAATACCTTTCATGTCTTCTTTATATGAGTCTTGCTTAACATAAGCAAGTAGTATTGTTTTCTCATGCCATTTAGATGACAGTGCTTCACAGTTCTGCCATTCTATCTCAACACATCTGTAAGAATGCTACTTTTAGATTTCCCTGACTGAGCCTCATTTATGTGTCTGTCAGAGGTTGTTCTATGCTACAAACAGCTGTTAGCCTCTTCTAGCAAACGAAAGCACATAAATAGCAGACTTTTGTAATGCAATTTTTTTTTGTACTTCTAAAAGAATTGGCAGACCCTCCCCTACACTCTCATGATGAGGTGTGAAACCTCTCACTGCAATAAATTATCTCTGCTATGAATAGTAGGACTCTAAATTAAGCCTGTCTGTTACTCCCACTGCCTTCAGTGGGAAGTTTTTTTTATCTCTCTAATGAATGATGCAGAATATGTGCTTTACTAGTTCCTTAATTACTTCTGTCATGTTCACCTTTTTTTCTAATTCATATTTATTTATATTTTTGTAACCAGGAAAGTGAAGTGGTCCAAGGACCCTTTTCAGCCACAACTCGGACTACATTGACAAATATAATAAGTAATAAATGCACTTAGCAATAAAGAAAAAAAAATGCAAAGACTGCATGTGTAAAAAAACAAGGAAAGCAAACAAACAAAATAAAATGAAGATACTGGCAGGCAGAGTTCCAAAGCCACAAATCACAAAAGTGGTGTTAATTCCAAAAACAGTTTTTAATGCAAAATAAAGCACAATAAAATAATAAATACATGAGCGCTTTCGTTAAACAAGCATTAACTTCATCAGACACCATTACATTACAAAAGAATCATTTAAATACACATAGAATTGTTCTGATTGGGTAAAAACCAGAAGGGAGCTAGCTGAGAAACTACTTGAATAACACATTAGTTAACCACTTGATCACTGTTACAACAAGAACTGTTACAACTTGAAAACACTTCAAACTAAAAAAACTTGTGATTATGAATTAGATACCTAATCACATACTTATGTCATGAGTAGTTAAAGATAAAAATATAGCTAAAACAAAATCTATTTAAAAGCTTGTAATGATTATTTACATAATACTGAATATGATTTTCAGAAATTAATGCATAGCAAAGTGCTTCTACTTAAAAGAGTGTTTTAGGATATTTTATTCCTTTCTAGGGCTTTTAGTTTCAATACAGGAGTAATAGAGGTCCTGTCATTTATTTCAGGACATCTATCTGCTTGTAATAGGATTTGCCAACAGTAAGCACTTTTAACTCCAACTGGAGTCCTCAGGCTTTTTATCACAAATGCGTAGATTACCAATTGCCATGAAAGTGAAATTGTGTCCGATATTATTTTGAATGCGCCTAGCTACTGCATTATTAATGTTATTCTTTCTTATGGCATAATTGTGCTCATAAATTCTAGCACTGAATTGTCTTTCTGTTTTGTCTACATAAAATGCTAGGCATTGGTCACATGTGGCCATGAAGACAACTGCCTTAGACTGGCAATTGTATTTTCCTCTTACATAATAATCTATGCCATTCACCATGAACCTGCTGCCCGTTTTCACCTTGTGACACCAGTTACACAACTCACATTTATACATCCCTGCCCATCCAGATGCAGTGTAAATGAATTCTTTCCTTAAAAGATCGTTTAGGTTTGAACCCCTCACATATGTCACTATTGGTCTTTCATCTGTGTGTGCCCTGATGTCCAAGTCATCCATTAAAATGCCCCAGTTCTTACAAAAAATAGACATCAAATGATGTGAATCAGAAATGAATGTAAGCACCATTGATCTTAAAAAAGGACTTTTACTCATTTCAGATCTTCTCTGCTCAACTTGAAGGGGACTGTTATCTGGAGAGTGTTCAACTATGGGCTTAAAATACCCTACTCTTCTTTTGCTTATTACTTCCTGCATAAGCTCGTTAAGCAAATCAGTTGGATATTCCCTCCTCTAGAACATGGCTTTTAAATTGTCACACTCTAAAAGGAAGTCTTCTTCTCTGGAAATCATACGGGCTGCTCGGACTAACTTCCCTTTAACCACTGACCTCTTTTGGTGCTTGGGGTGGGAACTGGTGTAGTGCAGGAAAGAATTTGAGTTGGTTACTCTCCTATGGATTCTGATGGCATACCTTTCATTGTATGTGTCTTTGTACAAATGGACATCAAGGTAATTCATATAATCCAAATCAATAACCCAAGTGAACTGCAGGAATGTTGTGGTGGTATTAAGATAACTTAAAAATTCCTCCAGTTCGGCCAGTGACCCATTCCATATCAAACTGATATTGTCTTGATACCTATAGTAAAGTTTAACTTTACTATAAATAAGACTGAAATACATAGTTTCTTTCCCAATATGCCATTACCATATTCACAAATGCCCCACCAGAAGCTGAACCCATCGCAACTCCAATAGTCTGCAAAAAGTATCTGTTGTCAAAGGAGAAATAATTTTTTTAAAACAATTTCTAATAATTCCAAAATTAAATAAATTTTCTCCTGATTGATTTTGTTTAGTAACAATAAGTCACCCACCCACTCAAGACCAGTTTCTTGTGGGATGACCGTATACAGATCTTTTACATCTATTGTAACCATGATATCCCTTATGTCATAATCAGTTTTATTCACTAAAAAAGTCCAGGAATCCTTGCAGATTTGATTTTCATTTTGCAAGATTTTCTTCAGCTCATGGTCTATACATTGGGCACAAGCAGTGGTAATGGAGGGTCTTTCATCCACTAAGGGCCTCATAGGTGGATCTAAGAGGCTCTTGTGAATCTTGGGAATGCCAAAAAACACTAGGATCCTTGGGTGTTTAAATAGTTATATAAGGAAAGGTCTATCCTTCTTTCTAGAAATATATCAGTGAGTTGGCTGTAAATTTTCTTATATGACGTGTTTAATTCATTAAAAGACACCTCTGTGCAATTAACTGTGTCTAAAATGGCCAACATTTTATCACTGTATGTGGAAGAAAAATAAGTTATGTACTCACCATAATGTTCCATGTGAGTTGTTCCATCTCGCCTTCATTCATCACTGATGGGTTCGGAGCCGATTCTCAGCTCCAACACGGCCAACTAGCAAGCTCAAAGTTCTCCAGTAGCTCGAGACCCCATATACCATGATGCACTGATGGAATTACCTCAGATCTTGTTTGCTGCATACCATATAAAAGTACAATAACAATTCTGCCTAGTATGAATACACATTGAAAAAACAGGATGAAGACAGCCTCCAGGCCAACTGTCAGCCAGGAGGGGTAAGGAGGGAGGGACGTGAGAATGAAGGCGAGACGGAACAACTCACATGGAACGTTATGGTGAGCACACAACTTCTTTATGTGAAGTTGTTTAATCTCGCCGTTCATTCATCACTGATTGGTAGCGTCCCTAGCACCCTGATCTTGGGTGGCTCACGGAAGTACACTCTTCAGAACCATAGAACCAAATGAAGCCCTGTCCCTGGAGGCCTTATCCACTTTGTAATGAGTTATAAAATTGTGAGGTTTAGACCAAATGGCTGCTGCACTGATGTTATCCAAAGGCAATTTGGCTTGAAAGGCTGACAAGGTAGAAACTGCTCTGGTTGAATGAGCCTTTACCTTACTAGACAATGGCATATTATGAGAAGCATATGTATAGTTGACGCAATCCGACAGCCACTTAGACAGGGTTTTTTAGCAACTGGTTTACCTTTCCTGGTCTCAGAAAAGGACACAAAGAGCTGATCTGATTTCCTAATGTCTTTGGTTCTGACCAAACAGAATCTAAGTTGTGTATGAACATCGAGTTTATGCAACATATATTCCAATTTGTTGGTGTGATTAGGGAAGAAAATGGGCAACTCAATGACTTGATTAATGTTAACCTCAGAACATACTTTGGGCAGAAAGGATGAATTAGTCCTGAGAGATACTCTGTCAGTATGGAAGACCATGTAAGGGGGCTTGATGGAAAAGGCTTGGAGCTCTGACACTCTACGGGCTGAAGTGATGGCTACTAAGAAGACAGTTTCCATGACAAGAATTTTAGTTCACAAGATGATGCAGGCTCAAAAGGAGGAAGAATGATACGAGATAACATAAAATTCAAACTCCAGAGGGAATAAGGTGTCTTCACCGGAGGTCTTATGTGAAAGGAACCTTTTAGAAAAGCCTTAGACAATTGGTGAGCCATAATATTCAAACCATCAATTCCTAGAGGGAAATTAGATATAGCAGCTAACTGTACTCGTACCGTAGCTGCCACTGCTCCTTTGTTGAAGATTTCTGTCAAGAATTGTAAGACAGAAGACAATGGCACGTGATAAGGGTCAATGTTGTGGAAAGAAGCCCAAATGGAAAATCTCCTCCACTTACTACGATACAATCTTCTGGTGGAGGGTTTGTGTGAAGCCAACAAAATCTGACTAGTGTCATGGGAAAGATTATAGAGCCTGGCTATGCGAAGAATTGGAGCAGCCAAGTGGTTAGCTTCAGTGTCTACAATGACGGGTGAAGATCCCCTGACGGATGTGTCAACAAGTCTGGAACTGGGTCCAGGATCCATGGATCTTCCAGAATATGATGATAAAGAAACGGGAACAAAATCTGCTGAGGCCGATGAGGGGCTATGAGTATGATTGTCCATCCCAGCGACTTTGCTTTCTGTAAGAATTTGGAAATCAGGGGAATTGGTGGAAATGAATAGAGGAGACCCAGGGGCCAATCGTGGACAAGAGCATCCCTCGGGGAGTGACCTGGCGTGGGAATTAGGGCAAAATAGCTTCTGCATTTGTTGTTGATGTGACTGGTGAAGAGGTCGCAGGAAGGCTGGCCCCATGAGGAAGATTCTGTCTGCAATCTCGTGTTTGAGGGACCATTCGTGGGGCAACAAGGTTGCTCTGCTCAGTCTGTCCGCTATTACGTTGGATTTGCCTGGGATGTGCATTGCCAACAGAAAGCGCTGGGACGACAGCGCCCACTGCCATACTCTGAGGGCTTCTCGGCAAAGGGGATAAGAATTGGTCCCACCTTGTTTGTTCAGATACCAGACCATTGACATGCTGTCTGTCTGTATTGCAATTGTCCCTAGAGGAAGAGAGTCCGGACAGTATTGCAATGCTAGAAGTACTGCTCTCATCTCCAGGACATTGATATGCAGATGTGATTCTTGATCTGTCCATGTGCCTTGGGCAGTCTTTCCCTGAAACAGCCCTCCACACCTTATCAGGGAAGCATCCGTGGTCACAGTGGCAACAGGAGGGAGAAGCATGAAAGGACGTCCTATTGTGACATGAAGAGACGTCAACCCCCACTGAAGATCCTTCTTTCAGGAATTTGTTATCAGGATCATTGACTCATTGGAAGTTCTTGGTAAGACCACTGCATGAATAGAAGCCACTGAAGGATTCTCATATGCATCCTTGCTAAGGGGATTGCTAGAATAGCTGCTGCCATCAATCCTAGAACTTTCAATACCTCTGCTGCTGGTGCTGTATTCTTTGATATTAGGGACATGATGTGTTGGCGAAGAATAGAGATTCTTTCTGGCGGAAGGCAGAGAGTGGTGGTTAACGTGTCTAGTTCTGTCCCTATAAAAATGATATGCTGCGATGGCAACAAGGCAGACTTTTCAAAGCTGAGTGCAATGCCTAGCTGATCACACATTGTCAGAGTAGCCTCTCTCGCTTGAAGTTGATGCCTGGTGGTAAAGGTAAGGAGCCAATCGTCTAGATACGGAAACACCTGTGAGCCGTGACTATTGCCATGCACTTGAACACACTGGGGGCTGTAGTGAGACCAAAGGGGCAGAGCTCGAAATTGATAATGACTGGCTCCCAGCCAGAAACAAAGGTGATCTCTTCTGGATGGTCTGGTCATCTTTATGTGATAGTACACATCCTTAAGATCGATCGAGCACATCTAATTATCCTTCCCCAACAAGGGGAGTATGGACTGTAGCGTGACCATTCTCTTTTCTCACAAATTGGTTGAGTCTGCTGAGATCCAAAATTGCTCTCCAGTCCCGTTTTCTTTGGAAACAAAAAGAACCTTGAGTAAGTTTCAAATCCTGTCTGGTCTGCTGGGACTGGCTGGATGACTCTCTTTTCTAGCAATCGGCGTACCTCTATTGCTGTTTGTCTCAAATGACTGGGTGGAACGTCTGGGATTTTTTTGACGGGAAGAGACTTGGTGGAGAATGGTATGAAATACCCTCTGGAGATGATACTCCTTACCAAACTGTCATTTGTTATATTTAGCCAGGCTTTGGGGTACAAAGATAAGCGACCCCCAACTGCCTCTAGAGTAGGACAGCCGGGCCTCCCTTCAGGAGCGCTAGTAGGATTGACCAGAGAAGTGATCTCGGTCACCCTGTTGTTGCAGACCCCCTCTGCCGCGAGGGTGGCGTCCTCCATTGAAACCCCCTCTTCTGCCTTTGGAGGGGGGGCTCTCCATGTGTGTCTTGAAAGGCTCCTTGGGCTTTCCGGAACCACATCTTTCCTCCCCTCTGACCTTTGGGAAAGTGGAGGTGGAAAAACGGACTTCAACGGCAGACAGAGTCTTTCCTTCTTGCTCACACCTGGTTAAAGTCTCCTTCACCTTTGGCCCAAACAAGGATGAGCCGTCAAATGGGGTATTAGTAAACGAAGACTTGAAGGGTTCCGCGAAGGAACAGAGTCGCATCCAGGCATGCCTATGGACAGCGATTCCTGTACCTGTGGCTCTACTCGAACCATCAGCTGCGTATGATACGAGACGCATGGACGAGTTGACTATCGAATTGAGGGTAGAGAGCTGAGTGGCAATCTTTATCGGATACACTCGAAGCTACAGCACCCTGAACAGTATCTCCCAACTCCTTAAGGAGATCTCTCTGCTGTCTGGTAAAATGTGTCAAGTAGTTCAGTGATCTGAGTGAGAAAGTCGCTGAATTGAACATGCATTTCCCATATCTATCCATGATCCTAGATTCTCTATTAGAAGGATGGATAGATGAGGAAGTTTCAGACATTTCCTTTTTGGTGGCTGCCGCCACCACCATGGCATCAACAGGGACTCCCCTGGTCAAAAAGGACTTATCCACTGGGGCTGAAATAAACTTATTAGGCCTCCGAGGAACAGGTTCCATAGATTCTGGAGACTCCCACGCCCTACGAGAGACCAGATCCATAAGCTCATCATAGGGCGGAGATACCCAAGAGGTGGAAGGTAGAGACTTAAATGCCTTCAGGAGAACTGACTCATCCTCAGCAGGGCTCTTGGACTGCCTATCATCCCTCTGCCTAAGGATTTCAAAAATCTCAGCAAAGGAGATGTCCACAGAGGGGGACACTTCTGATTCATCCAGGTCGGTGTCCGATGTGATAGATTCCTGGGGGGAGTCCAAATGCCTCCTCTTGCATAATCTCTTCCTGGGGACCTCTTCAGGGGGAACTTCTGAAGAGGTCTCAGAAGAGCAGGGAGCTCCCTGTGGGGCTACCTGAGGCTCTGGGTCTCTGCGCTTCCGAGGACCGGAGGAAACAGAAACAGACACAAGCACTTTAGTGGAATAAGAGGGCAGACCTTGAGATGAGGAAGTCTTGGGAGACAACACTCGCCTCATGGTATCAAAAGCACATCGGCTCCGATGAGAAGGAGTAGATGGCTCCGATGGAGCCACGATCTACTCCCGCACCGAAGCTATGGGCTCTGAGCTCGAGGTAGGAGCCAAGCTCACCCGAGCCGAGGCCCCGAGAGGAAGAGTCGGCACCAACAAGTCGGTGCGGCTATCCTACCCGGACCTGACCGGAGAGTGTCGGCTCCTAGAGTCCCCGTCAGTGCCGAGAACGTCCAAGCAGATGGAGCCGATGACACTGGAGCAGGTGTCTGCTCCAAGGGATCCACGATCATCAGGTCGGCCTCCTCCGGCTCAGAACATCCGAAATGGCTCAGAGGAGGAGGAGCAGACAATTCAAGGGTAGTGGTCTTCGACTCCGACGGTTGCGTCTGAGCAGACAGCAATTTAACTAGGCCTGGTGCCTTCAAGAGTTTCTGAACCAACTGGTCCATATCAGATAAGCTGACAGAGGACCTGGAAGAGTGGACAGATGGAGCTGATTGGAGCAATATGGAAGGAGGTTTTTTGGTAACCGGTTCCAAAGCAGTGTCCCGGTTCCGAAAAGAGCAGGACGTCGGCTCCAAGGGCAGTGGAGCCGAAGTCACCACAATTTCTGACCTCCTTCCTTTCTTGGATCTAGAATCAGTGGAAGACTTAGAGGATTTGGATGATTTACTGGCTCTATCCTGGTCAGACAATGCCTCAGAAAAGGGGTGTTTAATGATGCCCCTATCAATCAATTTCCTTTTCCTTTCAGCCAACATTCTTGTGGAAAAGGAATGACATATGCTGCAAAACTCTTGCAGATGTACCTCACCCAAGCAGTAAACACATTGCACATGGGCATCTGCGACTGACATTTTCTGTCTGCAGTCTGGGCACATTTTAAGCCCAGACTATGGATGCTTGTCCTTGTCTTCAGACATTACACAACTCAAGCACACTGATTAACTAAGAGCTGTTTTAAACTAAGTAACTAAGTAACTCACAGACACATACAGACAGCCCAAAAAGGGGCACTAACAACTAATAACTACAAACAGTAATTAGAGATCCAAAACGATAGTCCCAAAGGGGATCACTGACTAATCACTAATCCTAAGGCAAGATAGAAATACTGAGGAAAGGGGTAAAAACACAGAAAAAGTACTATTTACTAACTAGTATATCTGCTACTATGAGTAAAACAAAAGTACTTAAAAAATTGAAAATATAACTTGCTGAAAGTTGAAAAACTCCCAATAAAGTCTCGAGCCAAGCTGGAAACGAAGAGATCCGTGCCACAGCAAACTAGATCTGAGGTAATTCCAGCAGTGCATCATGGGATAAGGGGTGGGGTCTCGAGCTACTGGAGAACTTTGAGCTTGCTAGTCAACCGTGTCGGAGTCAAGAATCGGCTCCAAACTCATTGGTGATGAATGAACGGCGAGATTAAAAATCTTCACATTTCATAATTACCACACCTCCCCCCTTTGTCGGTTTCATGACCTGGACATCATGTTCTTGCAATACCAATAAGCAATTGCGTTCACTTTGATTCATGTTGTGAAGTGTTTGGGCTGGCCTGTTTTTATTCTTGTTTAAATTGTACAGGTCTAGTTCACATATTTTTTCATACATTGCCAATTTTGGGTGCAAAGGGGGGGGTGTAGGTGGAACTAATCTTAAAACATTTGTTTGGGAAGTAGTACCATGTAGTAAGTCCAAATTCAACTTTCTTAAATAGACTTTAAGATCTAACATAGTGTCTACAACACTGAATTTCCTAACCGGTACAAAGCTCATTCCCTTACACAGTAAATCAGCTATGGTTTCATTTATGCATAATGTGGAATAGTTATACACTGAAAAATCCTTCTGGTGGTTGAAAACCACTGTGTAGGTGTCTGTTTCTTGAGTATTGTCCACTGATGTTGGAGTACTTTCATTAATGATAAAGTCAGTAACATTGACAAAGATTGCATGTGCAACACATAGCCAATCTGCGGCAGTTAGTAAAACATTAATCAACATTTACTAGACTGTATACATTAATAATGCGTAACTCGAATATGATAAGTTTATTATAAATAAATTGCATGCACCCAAATTGTGTATATAACAGAGAGGTGGCGAAGGATAAGGCGTATGAAAGGTTGGACACTAAGGAGGGAGAAAAGGACCTGTACCAATTGGCTAGACAGAGGGACCAAGCTGGGAAAGATATGCAGCAGGTAAAGATGATAAAGGATAATGAGGGAAACATACTTACAAGCGAGGAGAGTGTGTTGAGCAGATGGAAAGAGTACATTGAGGGGTTGATGAATGAAGAGAATGAGAGGGAGAGAAGGCTGGATGATGTGGGGGATAGTGAATCATGAAGTGCAATGGATTAGTAAGGAGGAAGTAAGGATAGCTATGAAGAGGATGAAGAATAGAAAGGTTGTTGGTCCAAATGACATACCTGTGGAAGCATGGAGGTATTTAGGTGAAATGGCAGTGAAGTTTTTAACTAGATTGTTTAATGAAATTTTGGAAAGTGAGAGGATGCCTGAGTAATGGAGAAAAAGTGTTTTGGAACCGATTTTTAAGAATAAGGGTGATGTGCAGAGCTGTAGTAACTACAGAGGGATTAAATTGATCAGTCACAGCATGAAGTTATGGGAAAGAGTAGTGGAAGCTAGGTTAACAAGGGACGTGATGATTAGTGATCAGCAGTATGGTTTCATGCTGGGAAAGAGCACTACAGATAAGATGTTTGCTCCAAGAGTGCTGATGGAGAAGTACAGAGAAGGTCAGAAGGAGTTGCATTGTGTTTTTGTAGACTTAGAGAAAGCATATGACAGGGTGCCTAGAGAGGAGTTGTGGTATTGTATGAGGAAGTCAGGAGTGGCAGAGAAGTATGTAAGAGTGGTACGGGATATGTACAAGGGTAGTGTAACAGCAGTGAGGTCTGCGGTGGGAGTGATGGATGCGTTTAAGGTGGAGGTGGGATTACATCAAGGATCAGCTCTGAGCCCTTTCTTATTTGCAATGGTGATGGACAGTTTGACAGATGAGATCAGACAGGGGTCCCCCCATGGACTATGATGTTTGCGGATGACACTGTGATCTGTAGTGAGAGTAGGGAACAGGTGGAGGAGACCTTGGAGAGATGGAGAAATGCTCTAGAGAGAAAAGGAATGAAGGTCAGCAGGACTAAGACAGAATATATGTGTGTGAATGAGAGGGAGGATAGAGGAATGATGAGGATGCAAGGAGTAGAGGTGGCAAAGATGGAAGAGTTTAAATACTTGGGATCAGTAGTTCAGAGTAATGGTGAGTGTGGAAGAGAGGTGAAGAAGAGAGTACAGGCAGGATGGAGTGGGTGGAGAAGAGTGTCAGGAGTGATTT